>NC_081407.1:811501817-811551817 GCF_030272615.1 Cryptomeria japonica
TGATTAAAAAATGGCAAGCCCTGAATTGTGAGTGTTGGATATTGTCATATGGTTATTTTGTATCTGGTTATGTCCTTGATCTCGATTATTGACTATTTTCATGTGATTGTTTTGCATTTGGTCATGTCCTTGATTGCAAGTGTTGGAGGTTGTTATGTGGTTGATTGTAGCTGGTCATGTCTCTAGTTAGAGAATCGTCAGTCAGTGCATCTCATGTGAGGACTTGTTTGGCCAAGTGGGTATTCCTACCGTATTGAACTTCGTAAACTAGTCCTTGTGTATACCTTGGTTTTTGGAGCTTCATTTGATTGTGGTTTAGTGTCATACGGGAGAGTGGCTTTCAAGTGGGGGTCGCTCCCAAAGTGGTAGCAGGGTAACCCATCGAAAGTGTGTCTAAATAAGTGATAAATTAATAGTTTATTAGGAAGTTTAGTAGATAAAACACTAAGTAAGATAATTGTGCCTCACGCATGGGATGAGTGCTAGTACAAACTTGGAATGCAGTGAGAAGGCCTGAAATGGCAAACGAACAACCTTGTCTTCACGAAAGGATGTGTTGGGTCTACATGAGACTTGGATGGATCGGAGGTTCGGGAAAGGTTGCTAGGGTAACCCCGTGGATAGGGTCGGGACCTTTGAAGGCCTGCCAGGGTAACCATACCAAGCTATGTGATGACACTCGTCCCTTATGTTCACTAGTGTGCAGTTTGTGTTGTCTTCGCTAGGAGTACTTTTGTGGAGTCATATCTGATAGCTTATGCCTTTGAGAGTACCTGATATTCATGTTAGACCATGGGTTGCTTATGATGGTTTGCAAGGACTTAGTTTCGTGGGTGATCCAGTTGTTCTTTTGTATTTGCTTCTTATCATGTTTTAGATGAATCCTTTTCCTCCTTCTTAGATCATTCATGTATCTTTGACTGGTGTGGTCATGTGTATTATTTATTTATGTACGCCTTTTTGGCAGGTTGTAATGGATGTGAACCTTATGTATTATTCACCCTATTATTTATCAGAGGGGTCTTGCAGTTGAGCAGACCCGGAGATGTAGCCCATTAGGGGTGAACTCCGATATTAATTTGGTGTTTGCGTTCATCTAGTTCCTTTTTTATTTTGCATGTATGGATGGCATTATGGTTAAAATGTATAACATGGATTAGATGATATTAATCTTAAATGTATGCATGAAGTCATTAAATGCAGTAATATGGATCATGAAGCATGTAGGCTAGCATAATTGAAAGTATTCATTAGTTTATAATGCAATTAAAGTATGTATGGAAATTAGATGCATGACATATGTTTTAATGTAAGATTGGATGTAATGTATAGTTAAATTGTAATGGATGAACTTAATCATGTTATCTATATTTTTAACCTACCGAACGAATTTAATCATTGTTTAAATATAATCATGTCATTAAGTTAATCAACTTAATTGGATTAATTAGTGTGAGTTGAGTTTAGTGTTGAACCAAGTAATCACGTTGGGAAACACTTTAGGTGTTAGTTAAGTCTTTCGTTGTGTAATATGAACTTAATGTTAACTCAATGTATCATTATTATGTTTTAATTTTTTTTAACTAAATATTTGCACTCTATTCTTGTGTTTTAGTGTTAGCCCTTCGGGGTTTCCTGGCGGGGCATTACACAATCACAGTGAATCCTAAAAACAGAGATTGTGTCGTCATTACAAGAAGATCGAAAGTCACATTACAAGGAGTACCTCCAAACCAGCCTTCAATAACTAGCAACTATAATATGGTGTATCAATTGAAGAGAACTCCAGCCCAAATTTCATTATTTGAGTTGTTGCGCATATCACCAGCCCATAAAGTAGTCCTGGAAAAAGCCTTACAAGATACAGTTGTTGCTAGGGACATTGATGAGAACACATTTCAATCAATGGTGGGAAACTTGTCAGCTTCAAAGGTCACATTCACTGAACAGGATGTTCCTGCAAACCGGCTCGTGCATAATGATCGGTTGCGCTTAGAAGCTTTCATTGACCGAAAAAAGGTTCAAAGAGTATTAATAGATGGTGGTGTGGGCCTCAACATATGCACTGTACATTTGATCAAAGCTCTGGGATATTTTGAACATTATATTGACTCTGTAGTCACATAAATCTGTCCATTTTAATTAAATGAATATTTCGTATTTATTTGATTAAAAATCCACTAGCCATCAGTTAATTAAATTAATATTTAATTAATTCATCCCCAAACATTCTTCTATTAATTAAATAAATTATTCAATTTATTTTAATTAATTCATTAAATCAAATTCCATTCAATTAAATAAATAAAATCAATTTATTTAATTATATCCCCCTATTCCTCTTTTAAATAAATTAAATAAAACATTTATTTAAATCATTATCCCCACCCCACTTGCATTTTCCTACAAATGCAACTTGCACACATTTTGAAATAAATGAATTTTTATTTTAAATAAAATCCTATTTTCCCTCACCCACCAAATCCACTTGCAAAATCTAATCCCCTTCTAGATTCTTCTAACCCCTTCCTAATTAGTCTAATCCATCCCCTAATTATTGTCACATTCCTAAACAAAATGGAGTCACTTCTCAAAGCCTAAAAGTCTTTGATAACCATTAAAGGCTTTCAACCTTCAACCACTAAATGGCTCAAAGTCTTTGATAACCTTTAAAGGCTTTCAACTTTCAACCACTTAATCCCCAAAGTCTCCAATAACCATTAATGGTTAATTCAACCCTCCCACATGGTTAAAACATTTGTTTTGACTCAACCTCTACCCAACCCAAGGGTCTCATCAAGCCTTTAATGCTTTGACCATGATTATCTCTTAATCATTTGCACAAAGGTTTATCCTTGGATTAACTCTTAATCCAATGGGTAATCTTAATTTAGACTTGACCCTTAGCCTTTAGATAAACATGAGGTCTTCTCAGGCCTTTAATGCCTCCAACCTCTTCTCTCAACCCAATCCTGTGTTGACACTTGTCACTATTTTATTGGTGCCAATTGTGCACATGGATCCCCAACTTTCAAGCTTGACCCTTGATTAAACCTTTCAATCCTGGCCATCCATTGCTCCATTTTTCCTATAAATAGAGCCCATTTCTTCATAATCCAAAATCCTGAAAACTTGTATGCATTTAGGCTATAGACATTTTTAGAGAGCATTTAGCATAAGCAATCTAACATCTTATCATTTTGGTTAAAATACATCATTTTAGCATTAGTATTATCTTTTTATTTCACATTTAGAGCTATACTACAATCTCAATCCTCCATAAGCATCCATAGTGCAAAAAGCTGCTGAGAGCTACACTATTTTGGAACTTGGAGAGGAGAGGAACAAGGGAGAAGAAGCTAAGGCCATGCTAAGAGGCAGTTGGAGATGTCTCATGATCTTTGTTTTACTTATTAGATATATTAGCATGTCTCTTTGTGTCTCTTTTGGAATGCCTTCATAGATTAGTTTTTGATTGACTAACGCTAATGTTTTGTGTGTTTTGTGTTCTTTGATCTTAGACTAACCTTGTGCCATTTAGGAGGGCGTCAGACTCTACTAAGAGAATTAATATAAAAGCCTATGACGATGAGGAACACCCTTCCAAAGGTATGGTGACTTTAGTTGTACAAGTGGGACCGGCTACAACAAATATTGCCTTTCAAGTACTAGACATAGAATTGGGGTACAATATGTTGTTAGGTCGCCCATGGATACATACAATGCGAACAATACCATCAACTTTTCACCAATGTGTAAAGTTCCCATACAGTGGTATAGAGATCACTGTCCATGGTGACCTGAACCCTTTCCAACATTGTAATCATTTAAGAGCAAGCTCAAACAATCAGGTACCAAATAATCAGGAAGCTCTTATTCACATACAAATGGAATAATTATCAATTAAATAAATAGAGATAAATACACCAACTACATCTTCTTTGCATATAAAAAAAAGTTGGTTGTGGAGAATATTCCATTTCGAGCACATCAGACGGCAAACAATCATCATTTTCTCCCAAGTCCTGTGGGAAGCCTCAGAACACAACAATGAAGCAAGATAAAGGAAAAGAGATAGTAAAATATTCGGATTATTGTTCCTTCATTAGATGGGGAGATCTACGAGAAGAATCTCTAAATGAAGATATTAATCACTGGATATATAGAGAGGAGGATGACATGGTAATACCCAGGATACCTCTACATGAATATGGAAACGACTTCAAGATGTTACAAAAACATGGATATGATGGCACCACAGAGTTAGGACTACAAAAACAAGGAATATTAGAATCTATTTTACCACATGAAAACCCAAAGAATCAAGGCTTGGGATATAAATATGTGCCACCAATAACAAAAGCTAGACAACGAACATTGGATATATTGAACAGGCCAAAGGTACCCTCGGATTTCATACCTATAAACTAGCCATCATCAAAGATGGTTTTATTTCCACCTCAAAAAAGAAAGAGACTACCAACATCTCCTATCACAGAATCAAATGGTGAAGACACGAGACAACTCCTGCAGGAACCTACCACACAGACAACCAGCAATACAGTACCTGAATCATCTGCGCAAGCAAATATAGCAACAAATACAAGCTTAGCACCAGTAGATGAACCAAATCCTTGGTTATTATCAATACTTTGGCCAAGAGAAACAACTTCAGCACCTCCATTTGAATCAGATGAAGCAAGACTGCAAAGAATAATACCAGGCTTAAGAAGGGTATCCACAATACAAAGGAGATCCACTCAAATTCAGTTACTAAAACAAAAGCAGATAAGTGATACAAAATCAGAAGGTGAAACATACGTAAAAAGCGTCACAGATTCTCATGACTATGAATTTCCATCTGACAATGAATACAACTCATCACCAATATATGATGAAGAAACAACAGATCATAATCAATTATGCATGATATCTGGATCCTCTAAAATGAAAAGAGACAAAGACTTGCTCCTCATGCATCCATGTCTAATTGATTGGGGGCAAGAAGAAGAGCCACAATTAGATTGGTTCTAAAATGATGAAGCTATAGCAAAATTCTTGGGTGTAGGATGGATTCCCTTATAATGATCATGAAGTTGGCTATGCAGTAGATCTAGACAGAACTGCATATTTTGGAGAAGCAAGCTCTTCTCTTAATCACGACAGTGATGATAAAGTTGAACACATAATAGCTGCCCTACTTGTTGGTAAAGAACGGTCAACATTACTAGTAGAAGAAACTGAGGAAATCAACATTGGCGATGTTGAGAAGGTTCATCACATTCACCTGGAAAAATCCCTTGACCCAGTGGAAAAAGAGAAATTTATCAAATTCTTTAAGCAAAGACCCATCAATTTTGCATGGTCAGATATGCTTGGATTAGACCCAGAATTAGTCTTACATCACTTGCCTTTACTTCCAGGGGTAAAGCCATACAAACAAAAGCTCAAGAAAATGCACCCTCACATAGCCTTGTTAGTCAAAATTGAGTTACAAAAATTGTTAGAGGTGGGTTTCATCAGACCTAGAAACTATGCTGAATGGATTTCAAATCTAGTCCTAGTATCCAAGCATACTGGAGGTATCAAGATCTGCACTGACTTCAAAGATCTTAACAAGGCTTGTCTCAAAGATGACTTTCTGCTCCCTAATATAGACATCATAGTGGACTTAACAACTGGAAATGAAATGCTATCACTCATAAACGGTTTTTCTGGTTATAATCAAATGAAAATTGCGCCAGAAGATCAACCGAAGACAACATTTACTTTTCCATGGGGAACCTATTGCTGGAATGTGATGCCATTTGTCCTTAAGAATGTAGGTGCTACTTATCAAAGAGAAATGACCACCTTGTTTCATGATATGATACACACGATCATGGAAGATTATATAGATGACTTGCTAGCAAAATCCAAAACAAGGGATAGTCACTTATACATATTGGCTAAGATCTTTCATAGACTTGAGCAATACAATATAAGACTAAATCCCCAAAAATGTGTCTTTGGGGTAACCTCTGGTAAACTCTTGGGCTTCATTGTATCCAATCGCAGAATTGAGATAGATCCAGAGAAAGTAAAAGATATTTTAGACATGCCATCACCTGCTACACTCAAACAACTCAGAAGTGTACAAGGAAGATTACAATCCATAAGGTGCTTCATAGCCCAATTGGTAGAAAAGTGCCAACCGTTTCAACATCTTTTGAAGAAAGGTGTTACATTTAAATGGACACAACAATGTCAGAAGGCTTTCAAAAAACTAAAAGAATATCTATTGTCCACTCCAATATTGGTTCCACTAGTACATGGGAAACCATTACTACTATATATAGCTGCAACAAATTCTTCCTTAGGCACTCTCCTAGCACAGCATGATGAACAAGGAAAAGAGAGAGTCGTCTACTACATTAGTAGAACACTCATTGGGTATGAACTCAACTACACACAGATAGAAAGAGCATGTCTTGCAGTAGTCTTTGCATCACAAAAACTAAGACATTATATGTTGAGTCATAAAATATAGTTGGTTGCACAATTTGATCCACTCAAATACCTGATGAATAGAGCAGCACTAACCGGAAGACTTGCAAAATGGGTCATGATACTCAGCGAATTTGACATTGATTATGTTAGTAGAAAGGCTATAAAGGGACAAATCATAGTAGACCAACTTGCAGAAGCACCTTTACAAGACAACCATCCAATGGCAATAGATTTTCTAGAGGAATCAATATTTACACTATCAACACAAACACAATGGAAATTATTCTTTGATGGTTCACATACAAATCATGGAGCAGGAGCAAGAATTTTGTTCATAACTCCTCGAGGAGATTCAATTCCCAAATCATTCAGGATTAGCTTCCCTTGTACCAATAACATTGTTGAATACGAAGCCCTGATGATAGGACTACACACTAAACTACAATGGAACATCAAAATATCTACAGGTCTTTGGAGACTCACAACTCATCATTAATCAAGTCAATGATGATTACAATACGAAAGATGATAAGTTACAACCATACAAACAATTGGTAGAAGAATACACGCAAAACTTCACCAAGGTCACATTTGAACAAATTCTGAGAGTGCAAAATAGGGCAGCAGATGCAATGGCAACAATAGGATCTCTCTTGGATATGCCAAATGATGGAACTCACTTTGAATTTCAAGTGGAACATCTCATTGTCCTAGCTTATGAAATACCATCCACTGAATGTGTTTGTATGATAGTAGGACCTGAGTCTCCATGGTACAAAGATATATATGCATACCTGCATGAGCAATATATACCTCCCGATCTTTCACGGAATCAAAAAAAGGCACTCATACGACAATCATCAAAACATGCAATCATTGCTGATATTTTATACAGGAAAAGTATAGACAACACCTCACTCAGATGCCTTGATATGGAGGAGACACAAATCGCCTTAAAAGAAGTTCATGATGGAATATGTGGTGCGCATTCTTCTGGACCTGCTCTAGCAAAAATATTGTTACGAACAAGTTACTATTACCCTACAATGGAAAAAGACGCTTACAAGTATGTCCAAAGATGCAAGCAATGCCAAATACATGGGAATCTCATTCATGCACCTGCTCAAGATCTTCAACCAATAACATCACCATGGCCATTTTCACAATGGGGATCAGATCTTGTAGGGAAAATAAATCCTACCTCTTCCAACAGACAAAGTTTATTCTCACCACTACAGAATATTTCACAAAATGTGTTGAAGAAATCCCGATGATTTTCACAACAAGAAAACAAATAGCAAAATTTATCCTGAATTATATCATTTGCAGGTATGGGGTACCCATGTGTATAGTGACTGACTGATAATAGATGACCCTTTACAAATCAAGAAGTGAGCGAGCTTTGTGAACAATTTAAAATCCAGCAACGTTTTGCAACACCTTACTATCCCCAAAGCAATGGTCAAGATGAAGCAACAAACAAAACTATTTTGAAAATCATAAAGAAAGTTGTCAATGATAGTGGATGAGATTGGCATCTCCAACTAAATCCAACTCTATGGGCTTATCGAACTAGTATACGTACGGCAACCGGTACAACACCATTCTCTATGGTTTATGGTGCAAAATCCATTTTACCTATCGAAGTAGAATTGCCATCCCTAAGAGTCTCTCTAAAAAACATAATCTTAGAAGAAAACTATAGAGGAGCACGCTTGCAAGAATTAGAATTCCTAGATGAAAAGCGACAAAGTGCTCTAAACCATTTAGAACAAATGAGTCAACCCAAGTTGCTTTGAAATAGGAGATATCGTTCTTAAAGAAAATCAAAGGAACCTTGTTGAACGTGAAAAACCAAGAAAGTTCAAACCTAACTGGTTAGGTCCTTTTGTCATAACGAAAGTAATTGGGAATGGTGCTTATCATTTGCAAACAATGGAGGGAGATTCACTCCTTGATCCCATCAACAGTATGCACCTAAAAAGATATTACATCTAAGGGTGGGTTCATTTCAAATTCGAGTACTGCATTTGCATATTTCTTTACCACACAACATTATCCCTTTCTCATATAGTTTCATCAATAAAACAAGGTGAGTGTCTAAGTTATTCACCTGTTTGCACTAAAATAAATGAAGGTTGTCTCATTTCCTAGATACCTGTTCATGAAGTCTTTAGGAGGACTTCAGTCATTCATCTTCAACGTCACATTGTGATTAAGATTTATCCTTGGTTGGGTATAATTTTCCTTATCAAGTCTTGTTACCCAAAATCTATCAATTGCTATATTTCATACAATAATCAAAAGCTCTAAGTCATTATAAGATACCTAGTTAATCATGTGGCTAGTGAAAAATCCAATATTCTGCTTCAGGGTCGCTGTAATTGTCACACCCAAGTAGATTTCATTACTTACAAGTCAAGGCAAGAAAATCAAATAAAAAAGTGTTATGTCAATCTCAAGGCAAAACAAAAATAATGATATATTACTGAAATATCACGCATACAAGTGCGACAAAAAAATATTGACTATGGGAACATGCAAGTAACTCTATCAGGGCTATCGACGCCTACTGGCAATGGAGCAATGTTTTAGAGATTATAGTGCATAACCTCGTCAGAGCCCTAAAATCTTGCTGGCAACGAGGATCTATCCAAGTTGATTTTGAAGTCAGAATAACTCGTGTAGCTAGCCACATAGGATTCCAAGGGTCTTTGATGGTTATAAGGGTCAGAATGAACTCAATTGCACACACATAGGCAAAAGAAGATCAAAATTTCAAGAATTGATGGAGAATTTTTCCGCGCCTTCAATCATAAATCTTGGTTACATAGTGTGTTAGGTTGGATGGTCTAAGTCTTTTGAGAATGGGTTGAACTCCTATCTCTGAAACATTTCACACCTTTAATCTAATTAGTGCATTTCAAAATGAAAGACACACACACTCATCCTTGTTCGAATAGGAATTGCATTTTTGTCATGCATCCTGCATTAGCATAACTCATCAAAATTCATTGTCTCCATCACATTATGCATCATCATGTAAGGTCTGCATACTTGGGGGCATAACTGAAAAAATCCTTAAAAAATCATAAAATGATCCTAAAAAAATCCTTAAAAAAAATCCTAAAATGATCCTGAAAAAATCCTAAAAAATAAAAAATGATCCCTAAAAAAATTCTAAACATTCGAAAAACAGTCCTAAAAAAAATTCCTTAAAAAAAAAAAAGGATTCTGAAAAAACTCAAAAACATTCAAAAAACGGTCCTAAAAAAATCAATCAAAAACATTCGAAAAATGATCCTGAAAAAATCAATCAAAAAAATCCTAAAAAAATCAATATCGATTTGCAAAATCAAAAAACATTCAAATACCAATTTAAAACTTGCAATAAATTGTCTCTCAAGAATCAAACACCCCAACAGATGTCCAACAAACACTTTGTACGAAGTTAAACAAAGGATACAACTATCTTGTCAAAATGTCTGCAATCACACTGATCAACTGTCTAATCTATTGATTTATCAAACTATCAACGTGATCAATATCTTGTCTTAAACATAATCGATACACTCGAAACCAGACAGATCGGTTTTATATGGGGTCCAAAACTTCTAAAACCAGACATTATGAAAATCACACCAAACATATCAAAGCAAAGGCACGGTCAGTCTAACTGCTGAGTTTTGTCTATTTTGGTTGACTTTTTTTATCAAATTGGTGAAGATCATTGCTTTTAGCTACTCAAGGATGTCCAAAAAGTGACTAGAGGAGCCATGATGGGCATGATCCTTCTCTTTGTTTGTCGTTTGTGGTTTGAACCGATGAAATTCTGGGGTAATTGCTCTAGTGGGTGTCTATGATAGGAGCATTCAGCTTGTGAATGCCATACATACCTCGACCCCTAGTGTAATTCCCAGAATGGAGGGTTCATTCCTTATCTGTTACATGTTTGTTTCTTTGCAATGAGATATCTATACATCTTGGTTCCTTATACCCTGGTGTAATAAGCTCCATTTTTTATATAATAAGGCTCAATGACGATAATGTATTGCACCAGGAATAAAACAATGAAGACTTTCTCATCAAAATTTCTATCATATCATCCATTATCACATCAAAATCTGGCTTACAAAGATTGATTAAGTTGATTGATCATTTTCTACGTCTAACAACTAACGATTCTTCTAAGAACCTCAACATGTATTTTGACACACAAAATAATAATAAACATCATCACATCACATGTTCATAATCATAATAAAGTTTTCATCAACCATTATGCATCACAACATAAAGCTACATCAAATCACTATATGATATCACATTCATATTGCATTCATCATCACAATAAGGAAACATTAGACTATGAAGGTCACCATCAAAAAGCACATCAAGAAAACATATTATATATATCATAAATGTGACAAAATACATCATATCTACAACATCAAAATCAATATACAATCTCTCAACCCATTCTTCCTCTATCAGTAGGTGCATCTCGACTAGCTCTAGCCTGTCCCGACGGCGCTCTAGGTGGACCCATCACTCCCCCACTACTAGTCTATCGAGAAGTAGATTGAATCGATCTTCTCCCCATAAAAGCACTAAAAATAGGTTCCCTCTAACCCTCGGGAATAACTCTCTCATAAGCCTATCGATAATAAATAGCCTCCTATGTAGCAGCAAAATATCTATTTGCCTGGCTATGTGCCTTCGTCACTAGCCCAAATAACTGATCATATGCATCCATAGTGATTTGAGTCTGCCTAACTGCCTCATCCCTCTCCCGCTATAATCAATCTCTATTAGCAGTTATTTGATCCCTCTCTGTAGTCAAATCCTCCATCACATGTCGATACTGATCCCTATCCTCCAGCAGCCACTGCTGCAAAGGAGTGACCAAGTCCTCTAAACACCCAACTTGATCTCTCAATCCCTCCTCATCTCCTTTGTCCACACCTACACACTCTGCAGCCTGGGGCATCTCCACATCATAACCATCATCCCCGCCCTCATCTCCATTGTTGCTCGATGACTTTGATCCTGACTCATCACTATCATCAAAAATGCTCATGGATGTAGTCTCTCCACCAATATCCACATCCTCCCTATCATTATCCACTTGCCCTGCAACCGCTGCTATCAGATCTATACCTCCTCCATCCCTACCTCCTCCATATGTACCTCCTCCATCCCTACCTCCTCCACCTCTACCTCCTCCATCTCTACCTCCTCCACCCCTATCCTCTCCACCTCTCCCTCTAGGACCCCTGCCATGTCTAATCTATTGAGCACCAATCAAAACTGTCGAATCTGTCAAAGGTATAAGCCTATGTTGTATCCACCATACACTATACTGTGTTGTGGACCCTGGATCCGCTACACCAAGCTGCCATCCCCACAAAATAGGAGCAAGAGCATAAAACTCAACAATAGCAACATGAGGCTGTACACAAACACCCCAATCACCAACCTCTCGAGTAGTGCGAGCAAAATAAGTTGTCACGTTTGGAATACCCTATACTTCCCCAAACTATCTAAGCACACGACCAGGAAGATGCATATCAATAACCCTGTGACTACCAACATCTCGACCAATAAGATATCTCTGTTGTCGACAAAAAAGAAGATGCTAAGCATCATCAGTCCAACCAGGACAAGTAAGATAAGGTCTCCATGAGAAGTACTGTAAGATATCAATCTGATGACGCCAATACAAGAAATTACCCAATGCCCTATGCCTCACACCAATAGTATATCCATAAGCATATGGCTGCTCTGGCTCTAAATATATTTGTAACACAGGATGGAAGATAGCTATGTGCTCCCAAGCCCATGTTTGAAGCAAAGTAATACCACATCTAATTGATTTCTGCTGCAAGTAAACAATCCCATGCATTTGATGATACAAAGTGGCAAGAAGAAAGGGACCCCAAGCAAACACACATCTATCAATAATCATATGATAACTCAATAATGAACGGATAGTACAAAACTGGTACTGAGAAGGGGGGGTGAATCAGTACAGACAAAAACACATTCCTAAAACCAGTTTGTCAGCAAACACTATGCTTTGGCAGACAAACAGTAACACCGGTCTTAAACAAAGTACAACCGACAAAACCCAAAATAACTGAGACAAGCATAAACCGGTTGACACTTATCTTTTCATACAATCTAATACTTCATTTACATTTCACCCTAGTGCATGAACAGGTAATCTATCATCAAAATATATAAACAGCTAGATCAACATGATTTACCTTCAGACACAAATCACTTAAACCATCACATGAATAACACCACACATGACACATAGATTTTTCACGTGGAAACCCAACTGGGAAAAACCACGGTGGGGATGAATACCCACAAGCTATTTTTGAACTCTTTAGAAGTCCGCTCTGTTAGGAGCCTTGTCTGGTTAAAGACTGATACAATAGGTTCTGTTAGGAACCGATCCTGTTAGGGATCACCCGGTTAAGGGATGGCTAGAATACCCGGTTAAGGGTTAAACCCTGTTAAAGGTTACCTTGTTAGAGGATTTCAAGAACTCAAAGGTTTTGAGTCACCCTGTCAAAGGATTTATAGTAAGCTGGTTAAAGCTACCCTGTTAAGGGATTTCCCAATAGTTGAAGTGTTTAGAGATCAACAAGTATTACAATGATCTGGTAACAACACTCAATGCCAATGTAGATCCACTTTAGCTCCTCTTCACCTTCTGTACTTACACTCTATAGGTATCACTTCTCTCCTCTGGTCTGGCAAGAATCACGTCTCTTCACTTGGATACACACACACAACTTTTGCCAACAACCTCAGAAAGAAACACAACATCGATCTTATAGGAAACAGATAGGTTGGTAGCATAAACCTAAACCCTAAACCTGTTAGGTTAAGCAATTCAAATGGTTCAATCCCGACTGTTGAGCACATTGCATTAAATGCAACAGTCTTGAACCGATCTCAAGACGTTCTCCATCATTCGTTTTCCACTGCTTTCATGGCGGCTGATAACCCATCACGTGTTTTCACCATTTACAGACTTCGCACATTCCTGAGGTAGATAGGATCAATCTTCTTCATTCAAGTTCCTTCACGCACACAAGGCTAACGTGGCAACACGATCTGTTCTTTGTTACAATGCTAACTCATCACACAAAGTCACCGGTTGAGTCACACAGGCTTGAAGCACTTCAACCGGAAACCCTGAAGTTGAGACTACCAATAGGTAGTCATACAAAGCTTCCATGTATCGGTTCCCATATCAACATGCCGGTTCACCTTGAACAAACACACCGCTTCACTTTGGCACATATACCGGTTCACAATGTTATACCGATTCTCACATATATCGGTTCTCTCTTCTTCAGCATATTGACATCAATGACAACATACAATGTCATCATGTCCTCATATCGGTTCACATAATGTCAACAATCTCCCCCTTTGGCATTGATGGCAATATACAAAGATATCTCTCTGCTTCACATCTTCTCCCCCAATTTCTGTAGATATCTTCTCCACTTCACTTCTTCTCCCCCTTTGACAACAATGTCAAAGTGGAGGCACAAGCTTCCCTATTCCATTATGTTGCTCCCCCTGGAGTAGCATCCTTCAACACATCAATCCTAGAAAAAAAAATTGACTGTGCAGTACCTGACTGATGTGGAGCATATACCTTTAGTTCACCTCCTGAAGGGGCAGCACCCCTCATTCACCTCTTAAGTACATAAATGTAGCCTTTGGGAGAGGCTTGGTGAATATGTTTCCTAACTGCTCCTTACTGGAAACATGTTCCAGTGCAATGTCTTTGTTCTAAACCTTTTCCCTCAAGAAATGATACTTAAGCTCAAAGTGCTTGGTTCTAGAATGTAAAACCGGATTCTTGGAGATGTTAATTGCACTAGTATTGTCACAAAATATACTTACCGGTTCAGATATAGGAACTTTGAAGCCATTTAATGCATGCTTCATCCAAATTGTCTGAGTGTAGTTCATGAAAGCTGCAACATACTCTGCTTCTGCTGTAGACTGAGAGATACAACTCTGCTTCTTACTCATCCATGAGACCAGTCTACCACCGAGAAAGAATGCACCACCAGTTGTGCTCTTCTAGTCATCCACATTACTTGCCCAATCAGCATCTATGAATACTTTCAAGTTGAAATCCTTGCTATATGGATACCACAATCCATAATCAATAGTTCCCTTCAGATACCTAAGAATCCGCTTGACTGCAACCAAGTGGGATTCTCTTGGACTTTTCTGGAACCTTGCAGTAATGCCAACTGCATGTGCAACATCTAGTCTGTTGTGCACTGCATAATGCAACTTACCAATCATTGCTCGGTATTCCTTCTCATTAACCAATGTTGAGTCATCCTCTTTGGATAGTTTACAACTGGTCACCATCGGTGTACCAACCGGTTTGCTATCTTCCATGCCAAAGGTCTTCAACACCTCTTTGACATACTTGGGTTGAGTGATAAAGATTCCATCTTTCATCTGCTGAATCTGCAGTCTAATGAAGAACTTAATCTCCCCTATGAGTGACATCTCAAACTCTTTCTTCATCTCATCTGCAAACTCATGACTCATCTTGTCATCTCCACAAAATATAATGTCATCAACAAATACCTCATAGATCAGGATCTGATCTCCTTTAGATTTCAAGTAGATATTGCTATCTTCACAAGATGGGAGTGCAAGCGTTCATACCATGCTCTAGGTGTCTGCTTTAGACATTATAAGGCTTTATGTAACCTGCACACCATGTCACTGTCTTCAGATAGGGAAAACCCATCTGGTTGCTCTATATACACCTCCTCTTCAAGTACACCATTTAGGAATGCATATTTTACATCCATTTGATATACTTTGAATCCTTTAAAAGAAGCATACGAACTCCTTCCAATCTGGCTACAGGAGCAAAGGTTTCTCCATAGTCTTCTCCTTCTTCTTGGGCATATCCTTTACACACCAGTCTAGCTTTGTTTCTAATCACTGTGCCATCCTCATTCAGCTTATTTCTGAAAACCCATTTGGTACTGATGACATTTTTATGCTTTGGTCTGGGTACCATAGACCATGTACCATTTCTCTCTATCTGGTCAAGTTCCTCTTCCATTGCCTTGATCCATTCTTCATCTTTATGTGCCTCTTTGAATGATTTAGGCTCAAATTCAGAGATCATACATGAGTTTTCTCTGACCTTTCTTCTTGTAAGGATTCCTGCATCCTTATATCTTATGATCTACTTAGGATCGTGATTCAACTTGACATACCGAGGAATGGACTTAACGGATTCCTCTTTCTTTTCTTCTTCATCCTCATCTCCATCAGTATCAGCATCTACATCTACTGGTGTAGGAGCACTGTTATTGGTACTTGGTTGACTAGCAACCGATTCCCAGAAGGTTACAACTGGTTCATTTATCGCTTTCTCACTGTCAGTTTCCTCAATTTTATCAGAGGTTTCATCAACTCTCACATTGATGCTTTCCATAATTCTCTGAGTCCTATAATTGAAACACTTGAGAGCTTTGCTCTTGGTGTAATACCCTAAGAATATTCCCTCATCACATTTCGCATCAAATTTGCTTTGGTTCTCTCTCCTCTTGATGTAACATTTGCTATTGAACACTCTAAAGTAGCTAACAACGGGTGTCTTACCGGTCCAATACTCATAAGGAGTTTTATCCTTACCTTTCTTGATGAGTACCCAGTTCATTGTGTATACTACAGTGCTCACCGCTTCTCTCCAAAAGGTGTGAGCAACCTTTCCTTGAATCAGCATTGTTCTTGCTGCTTCAACCATAGTCCGATTATTCCTCTCTGCTAGGCCATTCTGCTGTGGATTCCGGGGGGCAGACAGTTGCCTCTTGATGCCATGTTCTTCACAGTACTTGTTGAATTCACCAGAAGTGAATTCCCCTCCTTGATCAGTTCTAAGGCACTTGATCCTTTTACCGCTTTCCTTCTCCACTAATGCTCTGAAAGCTTTGAACTTTCCAAAAGCTTCAAACTTATCTTTCAAGAATGTGACCCACATCATTCTTGAGTAGTCATCAGTGAGAATCATGAAGTACCTATCACCCTGCACACTCCTAATTTTCATAGGACCACACAAATCAATATGCACAAGGTCAAGTAAATTGTCAACAGTGAAAGGTTTACCTTTAAAGGTTGAGGAAGACATTTTCCCCAGTTGACACTCTCTGCACAAGGTATTTTTCAGTTTTCTCAGCACCGGCAACCCTCTAGCTACCTTGATCTTACTGACCTTCACAATGTTATCAAATTTTACATGGCAGAGTCTCCTATGCCATATCCAGTTGTCATTGAACTTGGCCATAAGACATGTACTGATATTTTCATTCAGCTGAAATAGGTTACCTTTGGTCTGCATGCCGATGGCCACCAAATCATCATTCTTTCCTTTGATTCTGCACACTCCATTCTTGAATTCCAAAGTGAGACCACTATCATTCAGCTGGGCAACACTCAGAAGGTTGTGTCTGAGACCATCAACCCAATACACATTGTCAGCACTACTCTTTCCATTTAGAGAGATGGGCCCTCTGCCTTTGACCATACATGGTGCATCATTACCAAAGTGAACCACACCACCATCATACTCTTCCAAGGATAGAAACTTGCTTCGGTCACCAGTCATATGGTGAGAACAACCACTGTCAATAATCCACTCATTGGAATTATCAAAGCGGGAGACAAGAGCCTTCTTGTCAGACACATCTTCCTTGACAGCAACAAACACGATATCTTCATTTTCTTCATCTTCTGATTCCTCATATGTGACACCTTCATCAACTGCCACAAAACAGTTTCTCTGGTTTCCTCCTTTGAATTTATTGAACCTTTCCAGTTTGTCCTTGTTGTCACCATTAAGACAGTTTACAACAATATGTCCTATCCAGTTACAAGAAAAGCATTTCAAAGGGAGCTTACCTTTGTATTTACCGGTTCCTTTAGGAAGTTTCCTGGCAAGAAGAACTTCAAATTCCATCAAAATCTCCTCATCATCCATTTCTCTGCTTTGTCTTGGTTCACCATTGGTGCTTGCTTCTTTTCCTTTTCTGGATGGTATAACAGAAGCTTTAAAAGTTGATTCAGTCTTTTGAACACTGCCATCAAAACTATTTAGCTCATAGGTCGTCAACTTTGCAATGATGAAGTCTAGGGATACCTTAGTCTTGTCTATTGATCTCAACTCCTGAATAGCAGCAACCCTTATTGCATAGACCGGTAATAAGGATCTCATAACTTTGCTTACCATAGTGGAATCTTCCATTTTACCACCTACACTCTTGATATCTCCGACAACAGTTTTGATTCTTATTCCATACTGTTGAATGGTCTCACCTTCAACCATCTGCATGTCTTCAAACTTCCCTCTAAGGCTTTCTTCCTTAGCTTGTTTTACATGCTTATCGTCGCCATAGATATTTTCAAGAGTATCCCATACTTCTTTGGGATTTACTTTATCTTGGACATCAATAAACTCAATGTCAAATAAACTACTAATTAGGGCTTCCATGACTTGCCCATTCTCCTGCATCTCTCTCTTTTGGTCATCGGTGAGAGTACCGGTAGGGGCAACATAAGAATTCTCAACATAGCTCCATTGTTGAGCACCCATGCTTCTGATGTATATCTTCATTCTATCTTTCCATATATTGAAATTATCTCTATTGAACTTTGGACCTTCCCTCTTCATCATTAGACTGGGATCTTTTCCTCAAGCGGTTAAGCTTATAACACAAAGGACCTGGAGGACGCTCTGATACCAATTGATAACTCAATGATGAACAGATAGTACCAAACCGGTACTGAGAGGGGGGGGTGAATCAGTACAGACAAAAACACATTCCTAAAACCGATTTGTCAACAGACACTGTGCTTTGGTAGACAAATAGTAACACCGGTCTTAAACAGAGTACAACTAGCAAAACCCAGAATAACTGAGACAAGCATAAATCGGTTGACACTTATCTTTTCATACAATCTAATACTTCATTTACATTTCACCCTAGTGCATGAACAGGTAATCTATCATCAAAATATATAAACAACTAGATCAACATGATTTACCTTCAGACACAAATCACTTTAACCATCACATGAATAACACCACACATGACACACATATTTTTCACGTGGAAACCCAACTGGGAAAAAACACGGTGGGGATGAATACCCACAAGCTATTTTTGAACTCTTTAGAAGTCAGCTCTGTTAGGAGCCTTGTCCGGTTAAAGACTGATACAATAGGTTCTATTAGGAACCGATCCTGTTAGGGATCACTTGGTTAAGGGATGGCTAGAATACCCGGTTAAGGGTTAAACCTTGTTAAAGGTTACCTTATTAGAAGATTTCAAGAACTCAATGGTTTTGAGTCACCCTGTCAAAGGATTTACAGTAAGCCGGTTAAAGCTACCTTGTTAAGGGATTTCCCAACTGTTGAAGTGGTTAGAGATCAATCGGTATTACAATGATCTGCTAACAACACTTAATGCCAATGCAGATCCGCTTTAGCTCATCTTCACCTTCTACACTTACACTCTATAGGTATCACTTCTCTCCTTTGGTCTGGCAAGGATCACGTATCTCTTCACTTGGACACACACACACAACTTTTGTCAACAACCTCAGAAAGAAACACAACATCGACCTTATAGGAAACAGATAGGTTGGTAGCATAAACCCTAAACCCTAAACCTATTAGGTTAAGCAATTCAAACAATTCAATCCTGACTATTGAGCATATTGCATTAAATGCAACAGTCTTGAACCGATCTCAAGATGTTCTCCATCGTTTGTTTTCCACCGCTTTCATGGCGGCTGATAACCCATCACGCATTTTCACCGTTTACAAACTTCGCACATTCCCAAGGTAGATAGGAACAATATCCTTCATGTAAGATCCTTCACACGCAGAAGGCTGACATGGCAACACAAATTGTTCTTTGTTACAATGCTAACTCATCACACAAAGTCACCGGTTGAGTCACATAGGCTTGAAGCACTTCAACCGGAAACCCTGAAGTTGAGACTACCAACCGATAGTCATACAAAGCTTCCATGTACCGGTTCCCATATCAACATGTCGGTTCACCTTGAACAAACACACCGCTTCACTTTGGCACATATACCGGTTCACAATGTTATATCGGTTCTCACATATACCGATTCTTGGTAACATATCGATTCTCACATATACCAGTTCTCTCTTCTTTAGCATATTGACATCAATGACAACATACAATGTCATCATGTCCTCATACCGGTTCACATAATGCCAACATCATATCATGTATAACACGTCCCCATCCAACAGGAAAACCATAGGCGCATCTATCAAGAATCAATAATCCAGCAACAGTACAAGCAAGCAAGCACAACGATGAGATCATAATAATCAAAATCATCCCAACGAATATCATAACGACCACGAATATGTAGATCCTTCTCCCCACACTCGAACAATGTACACAAAGTTGAAATACCATCATCATGATCAAAAGTAACTCACCTACCAAATATCAGAGTGTGTAAAATACGCCACATATCCTCAAGTGTGATAAATGCCTCACCAGTCGGTAGATGAAAAGAACATGTCTATGAATGCCACCACTCAACCAAAGTAGTAATCATAGCCCTGTTGGTCGTAACCTTAGGCAAATGCACTATATTTTATAATCCAAGCTGTCATAACAAAGTGATATCCTCTGCATCCAACTCATGACGTCGATCAAGACTATCTGGTCGTGTCTGCCTAGCAAGAAGTACTCGATAATGCGCCTGCATTTGGAAAATATAAAAATGAGTCAACTACGTCATCAAAACTATCAGGACGCATAAACTAAAGGAAAAGGGCCTTTATTATCAATTGTGATTCAATATTACCAATTGCGAAGCAAAATAAGCAAATACGTCGTACTTATGTCAAATGCAATTCAAAACTTTCAAATGCGATCCAAAATATTCAATTACGATTCAGTTTTATCATATGCGACACAAAGTTAACAATTGCGACATAAAAAATCAAGTGTGAAGCGTTAAACTCAATTGTGGCAATATCGATACTCAATTGCGACATACATGAAAAATGACACACCATAAAACGAGTAAAAAAATTACAAAATATAGACATAAACTGGCAAAAAATCAAGCAACTCACCATGCCACCAGTGTCGGGAGGTCTCTGATAAGATCGCACTCGCTCGGATAAATGCAACCTCGCTGTATGACCTGCCATTTCGCTCCAAGGACGCCAGAAGCTCTAATCTCTCTAAGAAATTCTTTTAAAACAAAAAATGCAAATGAGCTCAAACCCATACCAATCCTCAATTTATAAGCTCAAAAACTAGGGTTTCTTAACATAAATGCCTATGGACCCCTCCAACTTCAACGTAGTTTTAGACATAGCAAATGAGATTGAAACTCTTTCAAACTTCATATTATCACTATCTAGCATATTTCCGAAAAGCTGGTCTTCGATCCAAAATTTTCTGACCACTTTTTTCGAGGGGGCATTATACCCTAGCGTCACTGGGGCATACTGGGGCATAAATTTTTCATTTTCTTTGAAACATCGTCGTTTCGACATTGTCTCAAACAGGGGCAAATGTAGACACCTAAAAATGTCTCATTAATTCTACACTAATTATTCGTCTATTTTAATTAAGTAATTCTTTAATTATTTGATTAAACTAACTATTCCTTCTAACCATCACCCTTCAACACTTCTAATTATTCTATTTCTATTCTCAAATCATTTTAATCAGTTAACCCTATCTCAATTATTAATTAAATATCAATTATTTAATTAATTGCAACATTTTCTTTAGTTAAATAATCTTTATTATTTAATTATTTGTATTTCCTAAGTTTAAATAATTTTATTTAAATTAATTAACTTATTCCTTCAATTCCCCAAATTATAATTCCAATTAATTCCATCTAATTTCATTTCATATTTCCCCAAATTCAAATTTCACTTCATTTCATCTAATTTCAAATCATCAAATTCACATTTCTCCAAATTTGAATTTCAATTAATTTCATGTGCATTTCACCATTCGAATGACCAAATTCAAATCCAAATTGAAAATGAAAATGAAATTCAATTTTAAAATCCTACAACACATACTAAAATCAGAACTGATTGATCAAATCAATTAACTCAGTTAACTCATCAATTATCCTTTTTAACTCAAAATCAATTCAATCTTCTAATCAATCAATTCAGTCATCTCCCCAATCTATTCAGTTCACTAATCAATCAAGTGTTTTGAATAATCCATCTATTCAGTTCACTCTTCAATATATTCAGTTCACTCCTCAAGCAATTCAGTTAACAAATCAATCAATTCAGTTAACAAATCAATCTAAATCAGTTGTCTCTCAATCAACGCTTGAGTTCTATTTCTCACCCCCTTTGTGTTGAAAATCTATAAATTCAACCTCTTTTCATCAATTCAAGCTATCTTTTCTAGAATCACAAAATATCAGAGTCTTCAAAGTATTTGTATGCAGGAAATTGGTGCAAAACCTAAGAGCCACCAACCACGCAAATTGGAGAAGAACAATGGAAGCAAAGATGCAAAATGAGGGAGTTTCTATTTGAATGTATTTCTCATTTCTTGTATTGATTTTCATTGATTATGTTTGAAGTTTGTTAATTAGTTGAGAATTGGTGATTCGTTCTTATTTGCTAATTAGCTTAATACATTTATGACATTCAGGCATAGAAACACAAATATTTACCGAGTATGTTGCAATTCAAGTTTACTCACAGTAGGTATAGACAAACGCATTAAAGATGTTCAAAATACAATTGCAGGCATTGTAAAGAATTTTGATGGAGTAAATTATTTAACCACATCTGTAGATAGTCAAATTTTGTTATTAGAAGTCCAAATTTCAACTCTTTAAAGAGACAGAGATAAAATCATATGGAGAGCTAAGGAGCTCAGAGGGTTAGTGAGTCCCCGGTTGGACACACTGTATGTACATAAGAAGGAGTGTATAGATATGTTGGGAAAGCCCACACCGACAGAACTTGAGGAGCAAGAATCTCATGCATATGCCCTAAATGGACTTGTGTCAATTTCAAGGACATTCAAATCCAGTTGGGATACATACTTAGAGTTTTTGAAGAATGCTTACCCAGAGATCTTGAAGCTCATCCAACTCCAGTAAGTATTTTTGGGAGACATTCCCTTGTACAAAATTTCATTGATTTATTCATTCTTTGTAATGGTTTTTGGCATTGATGCCAAAGGGGGAGTGGTGTATGTGAAAAATAGAAGGAGAAATATGTATGGATCATATTTCAGATGGCATAAATAGCTTAGGGGGGGCAGTATCACATTTTAGGATCGACAGGGCAGATAGAAACCATTTTTCACATAAGTGTTGCCATCAATGCAAAAGAGGGAGATTATAGGCAATTGACACTCATTCGGTTTCTTATGTTGTTATTAATGGCAACATTGACAACATTGGCAACATATTTTGGTTAACCGACATCGACAGACACTTCACCGGCATAAAGGATTTCATGGTAACCGGCAAACTAGATACCGGTATGGAAAGTCGACATCACTTGGAGATCCGACAAAGGATAGTAAATCGGCCAAGCATTTTATAATTCATATGTATTTGTAATGAGCCAACATGTATTATCATTTTGTATGTAATCCGACATATGGCATAAATGTTTGTAAGGGTATATAAGTCAGTCTATTAGGTCATTTAAGATATAACATTGGAGATAAGATTTGACATACAAAGTTTATGTATGTGAGATCATTTGTATGCAAAAGCAATATTCTGTAAATGATTTCTAAGGTACTCATAAGGTGTATGTTATTCCAGCAAGGGTTTAGGGTTTAAGAACCGGAACAGTCAGAGCCTTAACCAGAACTCAATCAGGCATAACAAATGCATTATATGAGTTCAGTTTTGTTGTTTTGTAATAGAAAGTGATTGTACTCAGTGAGACTCTTTGTGATGAGCAATGTGCTCTAGGCAGTGTGCCTTCCTGCATGTGCAATCCCCTACTATATGTAATATATCTTCATATGGCTAGTCAAATGATATTCCGGGTCACAAATCCCACCGTGGTTTTTCCTCATTGAGGTTTTCCACGTATTAAATATTTGTGTTATGGTGTTCATTTATGTGCTTTCATTATTTGTTTCAGTTACATGTATTTATGTTTACCAGTTGATGAATGAATGTTTTGATAAGGCTATAATATTATATTCTGGTAGAACACTGATTCACCCCCCCCCTCTCAGTGATATTGGATTCCAACAGGTGGTAGATGGATTTGACCGTTAGGTGTGAGTGGTAGATGGATTTGACCGATAGATGTCGGTGGTAGATGGTACTGGTAGATGTGAGTGGTAGATAAGAAAAGTAGATGAAAAAGTAGTAGGAACTTTTGGAGGGTAGTGAAATTGGAGTGGTAGATGGTAGTACGTACTATAGAATCTAATCATGGTGGAGTACGTACTCTGATATGTGCAAGCTCATGTAGGACTCTTTACAATTTAATTAATAATTTCTAAAACTTTCCTACTGACTCACTATTTACTAATTTATTTACTATCACTTTTTGTATTCTCAAAAAGTGAGAACGGTCCACTTAACACTCGTAAGTGGCTACAGGGATCTTGCTTTTTTCATAGGTTTTGCATCTTGTTGCTAGAATTCACATGGCTAGCATCATGGCTTTTTTAAACAGGTTTGCATCTTGCTATCAGATCTTAACATGGCTGACTTCACGACACAGACAAACCCTCGTGCTAGTTGTAAGCAAAGCATTACATTGTAAAGCCTAAAACATATTAAGCTAGATTACAAGGATTATCAAACCAGATGGTTGACAGTGTCAGTCCTTGCTTTACAAGCCTATTATATTCAAACTAATTATTTACAGTATCATGATTTCTCACTAACCATTATCCCAATCCACAATGCACCATCTGCCAATGTCCAGTATAAGCAAGAGACCACCGATATTATCTGGATTATCAAACTCCATAATATATTTGCAGTGATAATTATGCTTTAATTTCTTCTCAGCTGGTTGTCCACCAAGCAAGTACCATTCTCCTATTATGCTGGTATCTGAATGTTCAATATACCATTCTAGCTGACTACTAGTGAAATGCACACACGGATTGAGAATATGCAACAAAGTATTTTTCTTAGTGTCAGCCTTAAAAGGTGTTAGCTGAGATAATAGTATCTTGAAAGAAGGACTGGAAATACTTAAAAGGTTTGGTAGACTATGGAAACCACATGGAAAATGTCTTGTAATATCTCTACATCGAAGAATGATGTGATCATTTTTATACTGTCTTACCAAATGATTTAACACAACTAGTTGTCCTTTTTTCAAGAATGGAGATAGAACATGAATCTGCTTGTTATCTAGGACTGTTTGGATTTCTCCCCATCCATAATCTTGAAATATGGGAGTAGGATTATGAAAGAAATATTTTTCTAAAATATTTCTCTGGCATTCTTCTGGAAGCTCTTTAATTCTTTGTATGGTTGAAACTTGTGGATCCTCGATCTATGTATGAACATTTGCATCCAACCTTTCATTCATATGAACAAAATTTATGCAATGAGGAGGATGGATAAATTTTATCTCCTTATTGATCATGATTACCCCACTATGAGAAAAAGACAAATTGATGCAAAAAGTCCCAACCTAAGAGGATATCAATTTTTATATCATCATTTTTCCAAAATGAGCAAAGATGAGTAAGATCCCTTGGGTTCACTAGAATGTCACAAGTTTTTTCTTTCGCAGTTTCCATGATTCCAAGCCCCTTAATTAAGATCTTTTGAGGTTTCCAATACATAAAAGGTAGGACATGACTCTTAGCGATGCTAATTTTTGACCCTGTATCTATAAGAGTAGAGAACCTTTGACTCAAGCCATGAATTATTGGCTTCTTTGGGCTATCATGACACAATGTAGGGTTTGGATTGAACTGGGTATAGTGTTGATCAGATATTGTAGGACCCAACTTGGATTGTTTAGAGAATTTATTCTCAACTTGCGGCATGTCGCTTTCATCCTTTTCAATCTTCTCATCCTTATCTTTTGGTAATATCATAGATGAGAATTTGATTCTGAATGATTAAGGAAGAAACCCTTTTAGAACAAGATTAAATAAATCTATGTTTGCAGAAACACTGATACTATTGAAGATTCTATCTCTAGTTGAGATCTTGGAATTCATCTTGATCTTTTTATGTTTTGATTTGTCATTAATTTTAGAGAAGATTTTATTGTAAGCAGCTTCTTTGAATGGTCTATGATAAATGCAAAGTCTTTTCTTTCCCTTTTCCTTCTTTACTGAAAATTCTTTGAACAATTCATCTTTATGCCTTGTAGGTTTTCCTCCATCATGATTTTTAAAAATTGAACAATCATATTTAGCATGATCAAGACCATTATTTTCTTAATTGTTTCCTTCTGGGAAAATTAATTCTTTGCAAAGATTATGGCTTATTCCTATGCTTTGATGATCTTGTTCTCCTTCAATCATTTTTTCTCTGTTCTGCTGAAAAGTTGTACATACCTCTGAAGAAATATGTTTTTCCTTGCAGACATCTTCTTTTTGGGAAAGAGTTTGTTTATCATGATCCTCATTTAAAAGCATTTATTTGTCCAAAATCTCTTTATTTTTAGATTCATTATCAGTTTGTGAAGAACTTGCATCATTATGCTCAAAAGATATACTTTGTCTGCAAATAGATGCTAGATCAGAAACTTCTTGCTTGATACAATGTTTTTCATCACACAAGCTTCTTATTTTCAAATCAACTAGTGTTTTTCTTCCGTTGTCTTCACAACTCTCATGTTGAATGGATTTTATTACCTTATCCAGAATCTTCTTAGTATTAGAAATTTTCCAAATCTTAGAGATTTCATCTTCTTTTTGTAACTTCTTTTGCTACAAAAGATTAGTCTTTTTTTTCTCCTTCCATTTATTTATTTCTTTTTCAATGTAGACCTTTTCTTTGTTAAGTTCTTCTATCCTCTGCAAATATTTTTCTTTCTGCATTCTTCTAGCTACTGAGTTTTCTTCATATCTATAAGATTTCATGTTTATTTCTCTCTCTAATTCACATACTACATCTTCAAGATTTTCTTTTAGAATCCTTATACATCTATCATATTTCTCATTTGTTGTTTTTATTTTCTTTTTAGAAAAAATATCTAAGCAATTTTCAGCATCACCCATACAAGACTTGCCTTCCTTCCTATTTACTTGCAAAGTTATCATACGTTGTCTAATATCTTTTTCTGTATAAGCTTTCTTTCCATTCCTTAAATATGATGGCCTATTCTTTGAAATTTTAGAGCATCCATTCTCATCAACAAACAATTCATTATCAACAATGTTATGTCTAGTCATGGATCTTGAACTAGAAGCATTCATACCTTTGTATGTTGTCATTCTGAGCAAGTATTACTGAGAAAAGCTTTAGATCGTACTCAAAATTTTGGTCTTTGTTCGCTTCTACAATTCTCCAGCTTACGACTGCCCTTCACAACGCCTCCCTAGCGTCAACAATGGGTCTTACTTTTGTGGGGTCCACAACTACTTGCAAGACTTATCCTCAATCTTTCAGACTTTATACTTCTCTCGACAAGATTTGAACAAAATAACAGACAACACATAACACAAAAACTTCTATCCAAGAGTCTCACAAAGAACATAGCATAATAGACTCGAATTTTCATTGATGAACATGGATGATTACATGGCTCTGTGAACAAAACCAGGCTCTGATACCAATTTCAGTTGATACAACAATATGCTCTGATACCAAACTAAGAGTAAACAACAGTATGCTCTAATACCAAACTAAGAGTAAACAATAATGTGCTCTGATACCAAACAAGTGCGGAACAACAACAATAAAGCTACAATCAATATTTCATTAATAAAACTTCATTTCATGAGACAGACTTCGTAACCTATGCAAATCAGTTTCTCGTAATCCCCAGATCGCATGGAAGCGCAAGGGTAGATGATACTTCCAACTTGCTCCTATTAGACTTTCAAGAGAAAAATGATGGTAGTAAGATCTATTTGGGAGATGATAGGTCTCATGATATAAAAGGATATGGTCACACACACACACACACACACACACACATGTATATGTATATGTATGTATGTATATATGTGTGTGTGTATATATATCTATATGTATATATATGTATATACATATATGTACACACACACACACATATATATGTGTATGTATTTATACACACACACACACACTGTGTGTGTGTATACATATGTATATATACATACATACACATATACATATATGTGTGTGTGTATACATACATACACATATATCACTGTGTGTGTGTGTACATATGTATATATACATACATACACACATATACATATATGTATGTATGTATATGTGTGTGTGTATACATACATACACACATATACATATATGTATGTATGTATATGTGTGTGTGTGTGTATACATACATACACACATATATGGGGGGGGGTGGTGGAAAAAGGGCTTTATGCAGCAGCAGTAGGCCCAGCAGCAGTGGATTAAGTAGATTCTGTTGATGGAAGTTTATGCCATCCTTGATTAAGGTGATCCAGTAGTTTACCCAACACCGAGCTTAGCAGTTGTTTCATCTGTTGATGTTGTTGATTGAGCAGTTGATTCAGTAGTTGGTTCAACTTTTGATCCTGTCGATTCTGTCGGTTCGTCAGTTGGTTAAGCCGTTGACTCAGCAATTGGAGCAGCGGGAAAGGCAGAGAAAACACTAGGGGCATAGTAAAACATAATAGGCTGCCAATATATATGTGTGTATGTATGTATACACACACACACATATACATACATACATATATGTATATGTGTGTATGTATGTATATATACATATGTATATATATGTGTATGTATGTATACACACACATATACATACATACATATATGTATATGTGTGTATGTATGTATATATACATATGTATACACACACACATATATACATGCATACACACATATATATACATACATATGTATACACACACACATATACATACATACATATATGTATATATATGTGTATGTATGTATATATACATACATACACACATATATACATATACATACATACATACATACATACATATGTATGTATGTATATACACACACACATATACATACATACACACACACATATATACATATATATACATACATACATACATACATACATACATATATATACATACATACGTGTGTGTGTGTGTGTGTGTGAGAGAGAGAGAGTGAGAGAGAGAGAGAGAGAGAGAGAGAGAGAGAGAGAGAGAGAGAGAGAGAGAGAGAGAGAGAGAGATGAATAATGATGAACAGTAAATACCCAACAGATACTAAGAGGGGGGGGTGAATCAGTATAAACAAAAACTCCTTTAACAACTTAAATTGCAAAGACTGCACTAACTAGTAAACAACATCACCGATCTAAATCAAGGCAATACCGGTAAAACACAGTGACTGTAAAAGTCATAAACCGGTAACACTTAGATCTTCACAAAACCTAATATAAACTAGTAATACTTAGATCTTCACAAAACCTAATATCTCATTTCCACTTCACCCATATGCTTAAACAAGTAATACATCAGAAATATAATGACCACTGGATCAGCTTGCATTGCCGCTTAACAGAAAACACTAAAACATCACATGAAAAAGCATCACACATGACACACTTATTTTTCACGTGAAAACCCAACTGGGAAAAACCACGATGAATACCCACAAGTTGTTCTTGAACTCTTCTGAAGTTTGCTCTGTTAGGAGCCTAGTCCGGTTAAAGACTTTACAACATGTTCTGCTAGGAACCGATCCTGCTAGGGATCACCCAGTTAAGGGATGGCTAAATACCCGGTTAGAGGTTAAAACCCTGTTAAAGGTTACCTTGTCAGAGGATTTAAAGAACTCAACGATTTTGAGTCACCCTGTTAAAGGATTTACAAAAAGCATGTTAAAGCTACCCGGTAAAGAGATTTTCCAACTGCTGAAATGGTTAGAAGTCAACAGGTAATACACTGATCTGATAACAACACTTAATGCCAAGGCAGATCCACTTCAGTTCCTTTACATCTGCAATTACACTCTGCAGGTATCTACTCACTTCTCTGGTCTGGCAAGAATCACCTCACATACAATCATTTGCCAACAACCTCAAATGAGAATCATCATCGACCTTATAGACAACGATTAGGTCGGTAGCCAAAACCTAAAACCCTAAGCATCTAGGTTAACAATACAGTCCATCCAATCCTGACCATTCAAACACATTACATAGAGTAAAACAATCTTGAACAAATCTCAAGACATTCTCCATCGTTTGTTCTTTGTCGCTTCTGAAAGATGATAACCCATCATGCGCTCTCCACTCTTTACTAAGATTTTGCACATTCCCGATGTAGATAGAATCAATCTTCTTCATGCAAGATCCTCGAGGAGATTCTTCATGCGCACAAGGTTGACATGGTAACGTGATCTAATCTTCATTTCAATGCTAACTCATCACAGGATGTCATCGGTCGAATCGCACAGACTTGGAATGCATCAACCAGAAACCCTGAAGTTGAGACTACCAACCGGTAGTCATATCAAATGAAACCCTGATACAAACTTTCCATATACCAGTTCACACTCCAACATACCGGTTCACCTTTTCGCATATACCGGTTCACTTCATACTATCATACCAGTTCTCTTGCCAGTTTTCTTTCTTCAATATATCGGTTCATACTTCAGCATATTGACATAAATGACAACATACAATCCCAGCATGTCATCAAACTCTGCACATATGCCAACAATCTCCCCCTTTGGCATTGATGGCAATACACAAAGAAATCTCTACATCTTCTTCCATATAATCTGTCTTCAATACTGCAAATATCTTCTCTGCTTCACATCTTCTCCCCCTTTGACAACAATGCCAAAGTGGATGCACAAACATCCATGATTTACTATGTTGCTCCCCCTGATGAGTAGCATCCTTCAACACATCAATCCTGAAAAGATTTGACAATGCAATACCTGACTGATGTGGAGCACATATGTACCTTTAGTTCACCTCTTGAAGGGGCAACACCCCTAATTCACCTCTTAAATAAGTAAATGTAGCCTTCGGTAGAGGCTTGGTGAAAATATTTGCTAACTACTCCTTACCGGAAATGTGTTCTAATACAACCTCTTTGTTTTGAACTTTCTCCCTCACGAAATGATACTTGATTTCTAAGTGCTTGGTTCTAGCATGCAATACCGGATTCTTGGAAATATTAATTGCACTGGTGTTATCACAAAATATACTCACCGGTTCAGATACATGGACTTTAAAACCACTTAATACATGCTTCATCCAAATTGTCTGAGTGCAGTTCATAAATGTTGCAACATATTTTGCTTCTATTGTGGACTAAGAGATACAACTTTGCTTCTTACTCATCCATGAGACTAGTCTACCACCAAGAAAGAATGCACCACTGATTGTGCTCTTCCGGTCGTCCACATTACCAGCCCAATCGATATTGGTAAATACTTTGAAATTGAAATCATTATTGTATGGATACCACAATCCATAATCTACAGTTCCCTTCAGATATCTAAGAATCCGCTTAACTGTTACCAAGTGGGATTCTCTTGGACTTTTCTGAAAATGTGCAACAATGTCCACTGCATGTGCAATGTCTGGTCTATTGTGTACTACATAGTACAACTTACCAATCATTGACTGGTATTCCTTCTCATTCACCAACACTGAGTCATCTTCTTTTGACAATTTACAACCGGTCATCATCGGTGTACCAATCGGTTTATTGTCTTCCATGCCAAAGGTCTTCAACACCTCTTTGACATAGTTGGACTAAGTGATAAAGATACCATCTTTCATTTGTTGAATCTATAGTCCAATGAAGAACTTAATCTCTCCGATTAGTGACATCTGGAATTCCTCCTTCATTTCATTTGCAAACGCATGGCTCATCTTGTCATTTCCACCAAAAATTATGTCATCAACAAACACTTCACAGATTAGAATCTGATCTCCTTCTGACTTCATATAGATATTGTTGTCTTCACTTGTTCTTTTAAATCTAATCTTCATAAGATGGGAGTGTAAACATTCATACCATGCTCTAGGTGCTTGTTTCAATCCATAAAAGGCTTTATGTAGCCTACACACCATACCATTGTCTTCTGATAGGGCAAACCCATCTGGTTGCTCTATATACACTTCCTCTTCAAGTATTCCATTCAGGAATGCAGATTTCACATCCATCTGATACACTTTGAATCCCTTGAAGGCTGCATATGCAAGTAGCATTCGAACTCCTTCCAATCTAGCTACTGGAGCAAAGGTTTCTCCATAGTCTTCTCCTTCTTCTTGAGCATATCCCTTACATACCAATCTTGCTTTGTTTCTTACCACTGTGCCATCTTCATTCAGCTTGTTTCTAAAAACCCATTTGGTGCCAATAACATTTTTATGCTCAGGTATGGGTACCAAAGACCATGTACCATTCTTTTTTATCTAGTCAAGGTCCTCTTCCATAGCCTTGATCCAGTCTTCATCTTTGTGTGCCTCTTTAAATGTTTTGGGCTCAAATTCAGAAATCATGCAAGAATTCTCTCTGACCTTTTTTCTTGTAAGTATTCCTGCATCCTTATCCCCTATGATCTGCTTTGGATCATGATGCAGCTTTACATACCTAGGAATGATCTTAACTGATTCCTCTTGTTTTTCCTCTTCATCCTCATCTTCATATTCATCAGCATCTACTGGTGTAGGAGCACTGTTACTTGTACTTGGTTGTTTTGCAACCGGTTTCCAGAAGGTTACAACCAGTTCATCTATCGCTCACTCACTGTTGGTTTCCTCTAGTTTTTCAGAGGTTTCATCAACTCTAACATTGATACTTTCAACAATTCTCTAAGTCCTATTGTTAAAACACTCGAGAGCTTTGCTCTTGGTGGAATACCCTAGGAATATTCCCTCATCACATTTTGCATCAAACTTGCTATGGTATTCACTTCTCTTGATATAACACTTGCTACCAAACACTCTAAAATATCTTACTACAAGAGTCTTGCCTGTCCAATACTCATAAGGAGTTTTATCCTTACCTTTCTTGATGAGTACCCGGTTCATGGTGTAGACTGCAGTGTTCACCGCTTCTCTCCAAAAAGTGTGAGCAACCTTCCCTTGAATCAGCATCGTTCTGGCTACTTCAACTACAGTCCAATTGTTCCTTTCTGCTAGGCCATTCTGCTGTGGAGTCCAGGGGGCAAACAGTTGCCTCTTGATGTCGTTCTCTTCACAATACTTATTGAATTCTCTAGAAGTGAACTCTCCTCCTTGGTCGGTTCTAAGGCATTTAATCCTCTTATCACTTTCCTTTTCAAGTAGTGCTCTAAAGGCTTTAAACTTTCCAAATGCTTCAGACTTGTCTTTCAATAATGTGACCCACATCATTCTTGAGCAATCATCAGTAAGAATCATAAAGTACCTATCTCCCTGAACACTCCTAGTTTTCATAGGACCACACAAATCAGTATGTACAAGATCAAGTAAATTATCTGTTGTGAAAGATTTACCTTTGAAGGTTGAGGAAGACATTTTCCCCAGCTGACATTCTCTGCACAAAGGATTCTCCAGTTTGTTCAGCATAGGCAATCCTCTAACTGCCTTGATCTTATTAGCCTTCACAATATTATCAAAATTTACATGGTAGAGTCTCCTATGCTATATCCAACTATCATCAAACTTAGCCATTAGACATTGACTGATATTTGTATTTAACTGAAATAAGTTACCTTTGGTCTGCATAGCGGTGGCCATCAATTCACCACTCTTTCCTTTTATTTTGCATACTCCATCTTTGAATTCCAGAGTGAGTCCTTTATCATTCAGCTGGGCAACACTCAAAAGGTTATGCCTGAGACCTTCTACCCAATACACATTATCAGCATTGCTTTTTCCATTTAGAGAGATGGACCCTTTTCCTTTTACCATACATGGTGCATCATTACCAAATCGGACTACACCTCCATCATACTCTTCCAGAGACAGAAACTTTCTCCGGTCACTAGTCATGTGGTGAGAACAACTACTAACAATAATCCACTCATTAGAATTATCAAAGAGGGATACAAGAGACTTCTTGTCTGACAAATCTTCCTTAACGACTACAAACACTATCTCTTCGCTTTCTTCATCTTCTAATTCATCATCAGTGACACCTTCATCAACCGCAACAAGACAGTTTCTACTATTTCCTCCTTTGAACTTTTTGAACTTCTCCGGTTTGTCCTTATTATCACTATTGGGACAGTTTACAGCAATGTGCCTTATCCTACTACACGAAAAACATTTCAAAGGGAGCTTACCTCTGTATTTTCCAGTTCCCTTAGGAATTCTCTTGGTAAGAAGAGCTTCAAACTCCATCAGGATCTCCTCATCATCCATATCCCTGCTTTGTCTGGGTTCACAGCTGGTACCGACCTCTTTTTCCTTTCTAGATAGTGCAACAGATGCTCTAAAGGTTGATTTCGTCTTCTGAACACTGCCATCATAACTATTTAGCTCATATGTGGTCAACTTAACAATGATAGAATCAAGGGATACCTTTGTCTTGTCAATAGATCTCAACTCCTGAATAGCGGAAACCCTTATTGCATAGACCAATAATAAGGTTCTCAAAACTTTGCTAACAACGATGGAATCATCCATTGTACCTCCCGCACTCTTGATGTCTCCAACAACAGTTTTAATTCTTATCCCATATTGTTGAATGGTCTCTCCTTCAACCATCTGCATGTCTTCAAATTTTCCTCTAAGGCTTTCTTCCTTAGCTTGCTTCACATGCTCATCACCGCCATAGATAGACTCCAGAGTATCCCATACATCTTTGGGATTGTCTTTATCTTGAACATCTATAAACTCAATATCAGATAGACTGTTGATAAGAGCTTCCATGACTTGCCCATTCTCCTAAATTTCTCTTCTTTGATCATTGGTGAGAGTACTGGTAGAGACAACATAAGTATTCTCAACATAGTTCCAGTGTTGAGAACCCATGCTTTTAATGTAGATCTTCATTTTGTCCTTCCATATCTTAAAGTTATCTCTATTAAACTTAGGACCTTCCCTCTTCATCATTAGAATAGGATCTTTTCTTCAAGTGGTTAAGCTTATAGCACAGAGGACCTGGAGGACACTCCGATACCAATTGATGAATAATGATGAATAGTAAATACCCAACAGATACTGAGATGGGAGGGTGAATAAGTATAGATAAAAACTTCTTTAACAACTTAAACTAAAAAGACTGCACTAACTAGTAAACAACATCACCAATCTAAATCAAGGCAATACCGGTAAAACACAGTGACTGTAAAATTCATAAACCGATAACACTTAGATCTTCACAAAACCTAATATAAATCAATAACACTTAGATCTTCACAAAACCTCATATGTCATTTCCACTTCACCCATATGCTTAAACAAGCAATACATCAGAAATATAATGACCACTGGATCAGCTTGCATTAGCGCTTAACAAAAAACACTAAAACATCACATGAAAAAGCATCACACATGACACACTTATTTTTCACGTGGAAACCCAACTGGGAAAAACCATGGTGGGGATGAATACCCACAAGTTGTTCTTGAACTCTTCTAAAGTCCACTCTGTTAGGAGCCTAGTCCGGTTAACGACTTTACAACAGGTTCTGCTAGGAACCGATCCTGCTAGGGATCACTCGGTTAAGGGATGGCCAAATACCCGATTAGAGGTTATAACCCTGTTAAAGGTTACCTTGTCGGAGGATTTAAAGAACTTAATGATTTTGAATCAACCTATTAAAGGATTTACAAAAATCCTATTAAAGCTACCTGGTAAAGGGATTTTCCAATTGCTGAAATGATTAGAAGTCAATAGGTAACACGCTGATCTGATAACAGCACTTAATGCCAAGTTAGATCCACTTCAATTCATTTACATATGCAATTACACTCTACAAGTATCTACTCACTTCTCTGGTTTGGCAAGAATCACCTCACATACAATCATTTGCCAACAACCTCAAATGAGAATCATTATCGACCTTATAGACAATGATTAGGTCGGTAGCCAAAACCTAAAACCCTAAGCATCTAGGTTAACAATATAGTCGGTCCAATCCTGACTGTTCAAACACATTACATAGAGTAAAACAATCTTGAACAAATCTCAAGACATTATCCATCGTTCATTCTTTGCTACTTCTAGAAGTTGATAACCCATCACACGCTCTCCACCATTTACTAAGATTTTGCACATTCCCGAGGTAGATAGAATCAGTCTTCTTCATGCAAGATCCTCGAGGAGATTCTTCACGCGCACAAGGTTGACGTGGTAACATGATCTAATCTTCATTTCAATGCTAACTCATCACGAGATGTTGTCGGTCGAATCACATAGACTTGGAGTGCATCAACCAAAAACCCTGAAGCTGAGACTACCAACTGGTAGTCATATCAAATGAAACCCCGATACAAACTTTCCATATACCAGTTCACACTCCAACATACCGGTTCACCTTTTCGCATATACCGGTTCACATCATCATACCGGTTCACTTCATACCATCATATCGGTTCTCTTGCTAGTTTGCTTTCTTCAATATATCGGTTCATACCTTAGCATACTGACATCAATGACAACATACAATCCCAGCATGTCATCAAACTCTGCACATATTGGTAGGGTTCACCTAGCTTGCTCAACACTTCACTAAGTTGATGTTGCTCAATTTCACCAACTCACCAAGCCTATTTGCTTTCTAGACCTACAAGTTCTTCTCAATCTCTTCTAGTGATTTCTCTTACTCACTCCAAAGTGTTTGCTTCAAGTGTCCTTGCTAGGAACCCTACCAATTTGCTATGTTTCCCATATGCTCAAAGATGGCTTCTTGGCTCAAATTCATCAAAATGCCCTCCAATGGTCTTGAGATGTTGCAGAGGTGTAGAGGGTTATTCTCTCATGTTTTTAGATGGTTTCAAGGTCCATTTCTGGTTTTTTGTCCAAAGGTTTCTTACCGATTTCAAAAATTGGTCTAGAAAAGGCTACAAGGGAAAGAGCCCAATTAGGCCTCCTAGAACCCGTTTTTTAGGTCTTGGGATAAAATGATCCAAAGGACCCCCAAACTAAAATGGATTGTCTTCAAATATTCACTCAACCCCAAATTATTTCAGTGGTTTTAAGCTTCCAACCCTTCTTTGCATACAAAAACCCCAAAATGAGAATTTCAAGGGCTTCTAGGCACTTGACTTGCAGCAGCAAGTAAATCTTGTCTTTGGACCTTCAAATGGAACTCTTGAGGCTTCCTCCTGCACAAGAAGACTTTTAATAACCTATTACAACTTCCCAAATGCTTGGGAATTTCATTTACATTCACCTCTGCAATTTGTACTAACTTTTCATCTTGCCAACTGTAGCCGAGTTGCTCTTGGGCTCGCCTAGGGCAAGATGTTAAAAATATCAACTAACACTTTCAGACCTTCTCCTTTTATATGTACACTATAAAATGGGTTTCCTACCATTTCCCAAAAGGCCGCGATGAACACACGGTGGGATTTTATGGGGCACCCATTTTAGCAAAAACTGCTAATTACAAGCCAAAACTGGCTACTTGTGAATCAAAACACCAAAATAGTAGTAAATGCTAAATAAAAAGCTTGAAAATGAACATACTACCCTAAAACACACTACTAAACCTCAATCCATCATTTGATTCATGGATTCAAACCATTAAACCTTCAAAGAATGCAAAATTTGACAAAAACAATTAAAAGTGCAGTCCAAAATCTTGTATTTTGATTATTGCTTCCAAAATCCAAGTACACCAACCTTGGTAAATGTGTAAGAGGGGGATTTTATAGCCTTCCCACATGTGGAGGCCTTCCATGGCTTTGAGAAAGCCCTAGCTTCAACGTGGGACCAATTTCAGGACAAAAATTGTCATGACAACTTTTTGCAACTTTGTGTTTTTTCCACTTTTGGTCTCTCCAACTCATGAGACCTATTCTAAATCATTACATATGGAATTCCAAACATTCCTAAAACCTATTTATCCCTCTCAAATTCTTTTACCATCTTTTGACACCTTTGACCAACAAAAGGGCCAAAAACCTACTCAAACACACTATTTACACAAAAATGCAAACCTAAGTAAAATGAACTCAACCTAGGCCTACATTGACACTAAATACTCACTCTTGGACCCTCCTGGAGTCCTTATTCACCACTGACTTGGCTAGGGTTAGTACAAGCTAAAATTTGCAAAATAAGAAAGTTAGGACCTAGGTGCTCCTGCACCATTATCCCTAACAAAAAGAGATCATGTCACCTCGTGAGGAATCAATGTTGGATCAATCCCAATCTTCTGAAACTATAACTCCATCACCCATGTAGCTTCAACATCATCCATACCCTACCATTTAATGAGGTGCTCCCAATAGGCTTGATGCCTAGTCTTCTTGGCAATTCTTAAACTTAACACCTTATCGGCCTTAGGATTAGGCTTGGTTGGTAACTGAAGGTTATGTGTATCATCTGAAACCTTTGAGTGACTACATTTTTTACCTTGGATTGGCCCCTTGTATGCAACCAAGTCTTCTATGTTAAAAACCTGTGACAAGCCTATGTCACTAGGTAGATCCACCTTGTATGCATTTTCACCATACTTGGCTAGAATGGCACATGAACCTATCCTTCTCATTTGTAGCTTGTTTGGTACTCCTTGTTGTAGCCTTGCTTTTTTCAAGTGCACCATCACAAGATCTCCCACTTGAAATTATAGTTTTCTCCTCTTTTCATCAACTTTTTGTTTGATTTTGCTTGTGTTCTCCTTCAAAGCTTGCCTAACTGATTCATGGACTTGCTTCATGGACTGAGAAAAGTCCTCTGCATATCCACTTCTGATTGTTGCACTTCCTAAATCCCTCAACTCAAAAATGCCTCTTGGGTGCACACCATAGACTACTTCAAAAGGGCTTTTACCGGTAGTCCTATTTATGGTGTCATTGTATGCATATTCAGATTGAGCAAGTACTTGATCCCATGTCTACCCATACTCCTTGGTAAGGCACCTCAATAAGTTTCCCAAACTTCTATTCACTGCCTCGGTCTGCCCATCTGTTTGAGGGTGGTAGGCTAATCCAAAAGAGAGATTTGTGCCAAGCTTTTGCCATAATGTTTTCCAAAAATGACTCATAAATTTGGAGTCTCTATCTAAAACTATACTCAATTGTAAACCATGTATCCTTAATATTTCCTTAAAGAACAATTGAGCTATGTGGCATGCATCATGAGTGGTCTTACAAGGCACAAAGTGAGTCATTTTGCTAAATCTGTCCACAATGACATAAATGTTGTCATATCCTTGTTTTGTCTTTGGTAAACCTACCACAAAATCCATGCTAATGCATTCCCAAGGTCTACTTGGTATGGGAAGAGGTTGATACAAATAGGCATTTGTTGAAGTACCCTTAGCTTTTTGGCAAACTATGCAAGTCTCCACATACCTTTTCACATCTTGATTCATCCTTGGCCAATAATAGAATCTCTAAACCAACTCTTGAGTCTTATTGACTCCAAAATGACCACTAAGGTTGCCATTGTGTTTCTCTTGTATAATATTTTCCCTCATTGAGCCTTTAGGCACACAAAGTTGTCCACCTTTGAACAATAGCCCATTTTGTAAAGTGAAATTTGAGTATTCACTATGGAAATGATTTTGATACTCCTTGAATACTTGGTAGGCACTTGAGAAGTCTTCATCCTCTGCATACAAATCTTTAAAACTATCCACACCTATGCTCTCAACTGGATTTCTTGGACTGTCAAGAGCCTCCTACTTAGTGCATCAGCTACCCGGTTTTGCTGCCCTTTCTTGTGCTTAATGGTGAGTGTATAGGCCTGCATATACTCCACCCATTTCATGTGTTTGTGACTGATTTTGTCTTGGGAATTTAGAAAACTCAATGCTTGGTTATCCGTATACACCACAAATTCTTTGGGTAGGAGATAGTGTCTCCATTTTCTCAATGCTTGCACTAAAGCATACAACTCAAGGTCATAAGAGGAGTATTTCCTCTTGGAATCACTTAGCTTCTCACTATGGAAGGCTACTGGTCTTCCCTCTTGGCTTAGGACAACACCTACTGCAATATTGCTTGCATCACACTCCACAATGAAAAGTTTCTCAAAACTAGGCAACACTAGCACCGGTTGAGTAGCTATTTTCTCCTTCAAGGTTTCAAAACCTTTGTTTGCTGCTTCATCCCACTGAAACTTGGCCTTCATACCACCTCTAATGGTGTCTAGTATTGGGGCACATATAGCACTGAATTGCCTAATGAACTTCCTGTAGTACTGAGCTAGTCCATGGAAGCTTCTCACCTTTGTTGTTGATCTAGGAGTAGGCCAATTTACAATGGCTTCAACTTTGCTGGGATCCATCTTGTGGTCTCCTTGAGATAACACAAAACCAAGGTAAACCAGCTCCTGCTTAACAAACTCACATTTCTCCAAATTCATGGTTAGCTTTTTATCATATAATCTTTGTAATACATCTTGCAAATGACTAATATGTGCTTCTCTATCCTTACTGAAAATGAGAATATCATCAAGATATACTACCACAAATTTACCTATTAAGTCCTTCATCACCTCATTCATGAGTCCCATGAAGGTGCTTGGAGCATTAGATAAGCCAAATGGCATTAAAAGCCACTCATAAAGACCTTCAGTAATCTTAAATGCAGTCTTCCATTCATCACCCTCCTTAATTCTAATTTGATGATAGCCACTCTTAAGGTCAATCTTGGTAAAGTACTTGGCTTCCCCTAAACAATCCATTAGGTCTTCTATTCTAGGAATAGGGAACCTATATCTGATGGTGATCCTATTTATGGCTCTAGAATCAGTACACAACCTCCAAGTACCACCTTTTTTTGGTGCCAACACGGTAGGGACAGCACAAGGGCTAATACTCTTCCTAATTAGGCCTTGGTCTAAAGGCTCTTGGATTTACTTGGCAATTTCAATATTTTGTTGAGGAGTCATTTTGTAGGTTGCTTTATTAGGCAAGCATGATCCGGGAATGAAGTCTATTTGATGGCTTATGGTTCTTTTTGGAGGTAAGGTGGCTGGATGTCCTTCACTTACTATACCTTTGAATTTCTTCAACAAATCTTGCACTTCTTTTGGTAGAACTTGCTACTCTTTCTTGTCTTCCTCTTTAGCCTTCATCACTAGTGCAAACCCTACACCTTCACCTTCCTCAAGTGTCTTCAATAATTTCTTTTCACTCACCAAAAGGACATTAGGACCTGTTGCCCATTTTTCACCTTCCTCAAGGATAGACTGAATCTTGAATGTGACTCCATCTTTCTTATATGAGTATGCATTCTTGGCTCCATCATGGATAGCTTGTCTATCAAATTGCCATGGTCTTCCTAATAGAAGATGGCATGCATCCATGGGTAGGACATCACATAGTACCTTGTCCTTATACCTTCCAATGGTGAAATCCACCCATGTTTGCTCATTAACCAGAACATGTTAGCCTTTGTTCAACCAAGTGACTCTATAAGGATTGTTGTGAGGAATCCTTTGCAATCTGAGCTTACTCATTGCCTCTTCTGACACTATGTTGTCTGTGGATCCTGAATCAATGATTACTTTGCATACCTTGTCCATTATTTTGCATTTGATCCTAAATAAGGACCTTCTTTGGCTTGGTTCTTCACTGACTGGTTCCTTGATCAAGGTTCTTCTTATCATCAAGTTGTCACCTACCTCTGACTCTAAGGCAACTTTTGATGTCTTGCTGCTTGAAGATTCTTCCTGAAGATAACTCACTCTTCTCTCACGACCATGTGACTTCTCTGGACACCTATAAGTTGGATGACCAAGTTGGTTACAATGGTAACACTTCATTGTTGCAAAGTATGACGAACCTCTACCTTGGCTACTAGATCTTCCTTTGGAACCACTGTTTGATCCCCTTCCTCTATTGAATCCTCCTCTACTGCTGCCACTATCTTGTTGCTCAGTGAGTTTAGACTCCCCTTGTGTTCTTTGTTCAAAACTCCTTCCTCCAAAGCCTCCCCTATGGCCTCTATTGTCTTTTCCTCTTCCTCTGCCCCTATTGTTGCTTGAGTCATGTCTCCTTTTCAGTTTTTCCTCCACCTTAAGGGCAAGTTGAAAAGTTTAATGGACTGTTTTTGGGCTCATCAAATTGATTTCTTCTTGGATGTTCCGTCGTAGGCCATTTAGGTACCTAGCAACCTTGAGACTCTCCTCTTCTACCACATGAGATCTAAGGCTAACTTTGTGAAACTCCTCCATGTAGCTACTGACATCAAGATCTTTTTTCCTTAAGTTTTGCCTCTTCCTATGAATTTTCACTTCATAGTCATCAGGGAGATAGACTTCTTTGATTTTAACTAACATCCCTTTCTAAGAAGAGATGGGTGCTTTGCCCATTTTCTTCCTCTCATCTTGTACAAACTGCCACCATGTGAGAGCAGCTCCTCTCATCCTAGACTTGGCTACCCTAACTCTTTGGGCTTCAGTTATGCATTCATACTCAAAGTGGTTCTCCATACCTTCTATCCATTCTAGGACCACTTCTGCCTCCATCTTGCCAGTGAATAATGGCAATCCTTCCAGTGACTTGCCACTCAAGGCCTTCAATGCCTTCAAGAAAGGTTCTTTCTCTAAGATAGGATCAGGTTCAGGTATCTTGTCTATCTCTGCCACTTCTTTACCCTTTCCTTCCGCTCCTTCCACTTTTATATACACTTCTTCTGCCTTGGTCTCAATATCACCAAGCTTACTCTCCAATCTTTCCAACTTTTCCTTCAGGATCTTGTTCTCTTCCTCCTGATCTTCCACTTTCCTTGCCAATTCAACATTGGTCACCATGTTGTCTCCAACTGACTCTCCTGACAACAAGGACATCAACCTTACTAGCCCAAATCTTGTAGGCTCTGATACCAATTTGATAGGGTTCACCTAGCTTGCTCAACACTTCACTAAGTTGATGTTGCTCAATTTCACCAACTCACCAGGCCTAGTTGCTTTCTATACCTACAAGTCCTTCTCAATCTCTTCTAGGTCTTTCTCTTACTCACTCCAACGTGTTTTCTTCAAGTGTCCTTGCTAGGAACCCTACCAATTTGCTATGTTTCCCATATGCTCAAAGATGGCTTCTTGGCTCAAATTCATCAAAATGACCTCCAATGGTCTTAAGATGTTGCAGAGGTGTAGAGGGTTATTCTCTCATGTTTTTAGATGGTTTCAAGGTCCAATTTTGGTTTGTTGTCCAAAGGTTTCTTACCGATTTCAAAAATTGGTCTAGAAAAGGCTACAAGGGAAAGAGCCCAACTAGGCCTCCTAGAACCCGTTTTTGAGGTCTTGGGCTAAAACGATCCAAAGGAGCCCCAAACTAAAATGGATTTTCTTCAAATATTCACTCAACCCCAAATTATTTTAGTGGTTTTAAGCTTCCAACCCTTCTTTGCATACAAAAACCCAAAAATGAGTATTTCAAGGGCTTCTAGGCACTTGACTGGTAGCAGCAAGTAAATCTTATCTTTGGACCTTCAAATGGAACTCTTGAGGCTTCCTCCTACACAAGAAGACCTTTAATAACCTATTACAACTTCCCAAAAGCTTGGGACTTTCATTTACATTCACCTCTACAATTTGTACTAACTTTTCATCTTGCCAACTCTAGCCGAGTTGCTCCTGGGCTCGCCTAGGGCAAGATGTTAAAAATATCAAATGACACTTTTAGACCTTATCCTTTCATATGTACACTATACAATGGGTTTCCTACCATTTCCCAAAAGGCCATGATTAACACATGGTGGGATTTTATGGGGCACCCATTTTAGCAAAAACTGCTAATTACAAGCCAAAACTGGCTACTTGTGAATCAAATCACCAAACTAGTAGTAAACGCTAAATAAAAAGATTTAAAATGAATATCCTACCCTGAAACACACTAATAATTCTCAATCCATCATTGGATTCATGGATTAAATCCATTAAACCTTCAAAGAATGCAAAAATTGACAAAAACAATGAAAAGTGCAGTCCAAAATCTTGTATTTTGATTATTGCTTCCAAAATCCAAGTACACCAACCTTGGTAAATATGTAAGAGAGGGTTTTTATATCCTTCCCATGTGTGGAGTCCTTCCATGGTTTTGAGAAAGCCCTATCTTCAACGTGGGACCAATTTCAGGACAAAAATTGTCATGACAACTTTTTGCAACTTTGTGTTTTTTCCACTTTTGGTCTCTCCAACTCATAAGACCTATTCTAAATCATCACATATGGAATTTCAAACATGTCTAAAACCTATTTAGCCATCTCAAATGCTTTTACCAACTTTTGACACCTTTGACCAATAAAAAGTTCAAAAACCTACTCAAACACACTATTTACACAAAAATGCAAACCTAAGTAAAATGAACTCCACCTAGGCCTACATTGACACTAAATACTCACTCTTGGACCTTCCTGGAGTCCTTATTCACCACTGACTTGGCTAGGGTCAGTACAAGCCAAAATTTGCAAAATAAGAAAGCTAGGACTTAGGTGCTCCTGCACCACATATGCCAACAATATGTATGTATGTATGTATGCATGCATGCATGCATGCATGTATGTATGTATGTATATGTATGTGTTTATGGTAAAAATGGAAACAACAATATTGAAAGACTAAATGAATTCAACCACAAAACCCTAGCCTAATAACAACAAAGCTCCACCATAACATATGAAGATTACCTAAGACAAAGAGAATCAACAAAATCACAAAGATTATACCATCACATGTCCACTAGGGTTTGAATATCCATTCTTCCTATCTCCATTAATCTTGCTTGATATATTTGCTCTCAGATTTTATGTGTGCACAAGAGCTCAACAAAGAACGGAAATATGGTTGCAAGTAGGTTTGATCGCATATGAAAGTTTGAATGCTAGAATGCTTGAAGGATTGATTATCTAATTAGAAGGAGACAATAGAATGATTAAGAGGATAATGAAGGAATTATCTCCTTATATATAAGACACTATAGGAAATGGAGGGATAAGATTAAGAGGTGTAAAAGATAAATGGTCGGCTAAGATTAAAGGGTAGGTAGAGGAAATAAAAAAATAATGTGAGGGTAGATAGTGTAGGAATTAAGAGATGAATGACATGTGTCATGGGTAGAAAAGGCTAATCAATTAATTAAATAAATAAAGATTTATTTAATTAACAGAAGAAGTGGGATCAATTAAATAAATAAAAGTATTTATTTAATTTAGGGGAAGGATAATTTAAATAAATAAATGTATTTATTTAAATGAGGAAAAATACTAGAAGAGGATAAATGAATTAATTAAATAAATAAAGATTTATTTAATTAATAGAAGAATTAGGCTTAAAATAATTAAATAAATAAAGACTTTTATTTAATCAGACGGGACAATTTTAGGTGTCTACATTTTGCCCCTCTTTGAGACAATGCAGCTTGTCGCGTTGTTTCAAAGAAGATAAGATGAACTGATGCAAAGTTGCCCCAAGATGGGAATGATATGCCCCTCGAGAGATTGGATGAAAATGTCTGAAAATATCGCAGACAATCTCTTGATAAGAAAGAAAGGCTAGAATGGACTGACAAGATAGAGTGACAAAGTCACTAGATAAAGAAGACTGACATGGAAGACTAGGGCTAGGGTAGTCTATAAGATAGACTATGAGGGAAAACATCCTCATTGTCATCCACACACCTAAGAGATTAGAGTGCAGAGAGATAAGAGAGCAGTCAACAACGATGGTATTGGTTCATAGATTCGATCGCGTTCGTCGATATCAGAGGCCAACAGATGCAGGAGAGCCAGTAAGCACCACAAAGCCTCCTTGTACCTTGTTGCATTAATTGTTGTCATAAATGCATGCTAGGTAGTGTAATAAATGTGCTCTAGATAGATTGCACAAAAATGTCAAGCGGGGTGAAAAATGCCAAGGCACGTCTACATTGGTGTCAAGCGTGTCTGGGTGGGCTAGGTAGGTCTGTGTTTGTGCCAGGTCTGTCTATGATTGTAACAGTGTTTGTGCTCAATGCAACCGCGTTTGTGAAGTATATAGGCATGTCTGTGTTCGGAATTGGAAAAACTTGTAGCCTGGCAAAAACAAGAGCAGTCAGTTTTAGACTTATTGAGCTTCCTAAGTTATTTCTCTGGGTTTTCATCTAGCATTCAGCCTATCTTTGGGTCTCACAAAGTCCATCATTGCTTTACATCTTGCATTACATTCACATTTGTCTAAACTTGAGTCAAAAGGTCACTTGCTTGTCCTCATCTTGCTTTGTCAACACACTACATACAACAACATTTTGCTAAGTGGTCCCTCATCAAGGTCTATCACCTTTGGGTCTCATTTGGTCTTACTTAGAGTCAAGGGCAACTTACCTCATCAAGAGAAACTATCATCTCTTTGGAAGCCACACCTACTCTACTACATACATACTTGGTCTTACACTTTGGACATTGCAAGTAAACTTCAGATTCATTTACATTACATCCAACTCTTGGTCTTCCATACTCTTTCTATTTTCATCTAGTCTCACACATCTTGGTCAAGACCTAGTTCATGGTTGAAACCCATTCCCAAATATCTAGGAGAGAAGCTAAAGAGGCTCAAGAGTCCGCAAACATGAGTGGTTATGAGTATGACAATAATATCTTCTTCAATTCTGATCATACCACATTACCTAACATGGATGCCTATAGAAACATCCCAAATGTTAAGAACATGGATAATACAAACAACAATGATACACACAATGACAATATGGACAATATCTCAGTACATTCAGCAGAAGTGCAAGACTCTATTATGGATCCCCATTTTAATAGATTGGTTGAGGAAATCATGAGAAGAGATAGACAATATTTCTTACAAGTAATGGCACAAAGTGGATCCAAGATCCCTCATGATTTTGGCATGTCTCAAATAGTGGAAAATCTACCTATGCAAGAAACTCAACTCAACATGGATCAAAGGAGACCTAATAGTGGAGGTACTAGAGGACCACATTTCATGCCTGAGTCACCATCATCTTTGTTTCAAAAACCTCAGGTCCCAAATACACATGGTCAAGCTTATGATACTCATGAAAGAGCATCTCACGAACAACTCCATCTACGCAGGCCATTATGAAAATCTTATGTGGATAAATACATTCAATTTCATACCAATGCTAAGGACCAACCTCCAAAACAATTGGATATCCAGAGGCATGCTCAAAATTTGGACACAAGAAAACCCCGTGTCAAATTTGGGGGCACTACACAAGAACAAACTCATGACATGCCTATAGAATATGATATGCATGGACAAAGCAGATATTCCATTCCTCATTATGACTCTATAGCAGGTGGTTCCTATACGTAGTATCATTATAGACATCCTCCATATGAACATGTTTATGATCAATACCATCTATATATGTAGTATCCTCTTCCTCCACCTGGTGTCTCAGGCATGGAATATGGTCCAAGAAATCGGTCTCCACCCAAGAACAATTTGGAACAACAAATAAAGGACTTACAAAAGAAAATGGAGGACATAAATATACCAAAGACAACTTACACAATGAGAGATATATGTCCCTATCCATTTGATAAAATCATTCCAATGCCTCCATTTCCTACACACTTTGTCACACCTAAGTTTGATAAGTACAAAGGCAAAGGAGACCCTAAGGCACATATAAGACAATTTTTCACATCTTGCATCGAGGTAGCAGCAGAAGAAACATACTTGATGAGATTGTTCCCACAAAGCTTAGGTGATCAAGCTATGGAATGGTTGTCCCAACTTCCACCTGGAATTAAGTTTTGGGGTGATCTAGCGGAAGCTTTTATCCAACATTTCTCATACAACATAAAGACAGATATATCAGTCACCACTTTGTGCAACACCAAGCAAAAGGATGGGGAGTAATTTTCATCATTCTTACAAAGATGGAGGAATTTAGCTAGCAGACGCTCTTGTGAAATTCCACAAAAATAAATGGTAGAGATGTTCACATAGAATGTCCACAGAGAAATTGGTTATGACTTAAGGAAAGCTTGTTTGTCTACTTTTAAGGACGTCGTTGAAAAAGGCTTAGCAACAGAGAAGGTCCTAATTGAACAAGGAGTAATTAAGATATTCAAAGAAAACAAAGAGGACTTTAAAGGAAAATACAAGCCACGATTTTGGAACAAGAACAAGAACACAGTAAATGATGGCGTTGTCGATGCTAACATAGTGAGACCAAAAATCATTCTTTCTAGATCAAGTTCTACAAATAGCTAAGTGAATACTCAAACAACTTCAAAACCACGAAGGAAATACACCCCATTGGGAGAACCACTTGAATCAACTTTTAAGAAGCTAGTGGCAAACAAGATCATAACAATTCCTAACAATCCTCCATATGAGCCAAAGGTCAAACCAAATTGGTGGAATGATGATGAGTACTGCGAATATCACAAGAGCAAGGGACATAAAATAGGAAATTGTCATCGGCTGAAGAACATCATACAAGATCTTATTGATAGAGGTGACATTGAGATCGAAGGACATTCATCCAATCAAGAACATGAGATGTTTAAGGAACCATTCCCTAAACACGAAAAGGGAAAAGCCAAAGCCACAGATGAGCAGACCAACTATACCAAAGAATCCTATAACTATGATTCAACTATTAATCACATTTTGATGGACAATTATGTCTCTACCATTATCATCAAGGACAAAACTCCTGAAAATTCTACCCAAAGACCCAAAGTTGTCCTAAAAGGAATTGAACCTTCTTCTAAATCTACCTCTGAATGTAATCTCACAGCTCAACGAGGTAAGGTCACTTTGCAAGGTGCTCCAGCTAAAACCACCGCTTCCTCATCGGCCAAACCTGAGTACAGCCTAGTAGAACAATTGGGGAGGACGCCCACACTTATCTCCATCCTTGAGCTTTTACGCATATCCCTCGCACATAAAGCCATCCTTGATAAAAACTTTGAGAGAAACCTTTGTCCCCACTGATCTAAACATGGACCAGTTTCAAGCCATGGTGGGATACCTTTCCATTCCACATTCCCTTACATTCACTGAAGCTGACAACGCCTTTGTAAGACAACCACATAATGCACCTTTACACATTGAAGCTTTCCTACACAAACATCGAATAAAATGAGTCCTGATAGATGGAGGAGTCGGTCTCAACATTTGTACATTGAGCACTATTAAATAATTGGGATATTCAAATAAAGTTGTGAATGCTACAAACAAAATTACCATCAAGGCATATGATGATGATGAGCATTCATCCAAGAGCACAGTCACCTTACCTCTCAGAGTAGGGCCAGTAACAAAGGATGTGGTTTGTCAAGTCCTTGACCTAGATCTCACATACAACATATTGCTAGGACGCCCATGGATTCATGAAATGAGAGTTGTTCCTTCAACATATCATCGATGTAAAAAGTTTCCACACAATGGAGTTGAAGTGACCGTCAAAGCGGATCCAAACCCATTCATATATTGCAACAATTTGCAACCTAGATCAGAAATAACAATCCCAGTCAATCGAGAGGTTGTTCCTTCATCATCATATGTTGATCCGGAATCCTTGAAAGCTTCTACATCAAAACAAGCAGAGATCAAACAAAAGTTCAATATTAAAGACATGGGATGTGGTGAGTACATCTTTCATGTTGATCAACTCCCACTATCTCCTAAGGTATTCAGTCGACAGGAACAATCTACAAACATTTTGCAATGCCAAGGAATTGGGTGTGAACCACCTAGTGTTGTGGCTACTAAGTCCGAATGCAAATCTCCTCGAGTGGTGCAAGCAACTCTTGATATCAATAGTCCTAAGAGTGGCTCCAGTTAAGAATCTATTGAGCATATCGCCAGCTCTTTTGAGAACTCACATAGCCTTACCATTTCATCCACTCATTCCATTTCCACTTCTCTCCTAGACTTGGATCAACAAGAATCAGAAAAACCCTTACTCATTGGGGATCACAAATCAAGATTTGAAAAGAAAAATATTAAAGTAAAAAATAAAGAGAAGTCCTTCAGTCCAAATCAAAATAAAAAAGCTATTGGACTCTGCAAAAATCAAGATCAAGGATTAAAATCCTATGAAGAAAAAAGAACAAGAGTTGATCTCCCCTAATATCAAAATAAAAAAAAGGGGCAAAAGTTCTAAAATTTCAAGTAAAAAAGAACACTTGTTGATCCTAAGTCTCCATCATG
>NC_081407.1:811554317-811631817 GCF_030272615.1 Cryptomeria japonica
GTGTGTATATGTTTATGTATATATACATATATGTATATGTGTATGTATATATGTATATACATATATGTATATATGTATGTATGTATACATATTGGTGCAGGAGCACCCCAACAATGAAGCCCCTTTTTCATTTTCATGTTTGTAATAAAGATCCATTTTTGTAAGACCAATTGTCAAGATGGTACATTTATAAACCGCTTGGTCAAACTTGGTCAACGGATCTATGGTAGATTAGGAAGAGTCAATTTTGTGTGTCTGGTGTGCTTAGGGTTCATTTGGAAACCTTTGGAGTGCAGAAAAATGCATAAATGGTCGATAGATCAAATGTTGCATAAAGTTATAAAAGTTGCATTTTCGGTGTAACTTGTCCTGATAGAGTCATCATCTTAAAAAGTTGTCGTCGGGTATCAGCACAACCATTTTGGGTGCCACCCGATAACCCGATGGAGCGGCGACATTCCGAAGGAGTTTTCATCGAGTTTCAGTGTAGCGATTGTGAGCACCACCCGATAACCCGATAGAGTAGCATACAGAAGGAGTCAGCACCAGGGATCGGAAGTCGAGGATCCTGACTTGCCCCGACGACCCGATAAGACAACACACTTAGAGTTTTGGCATCGACTATCGGAGACACTGTCTAGAAGTCATCCCGATGACCTGATGGAAAGGAGGACTTGTGTTCACATGTTATCGGGCATCGACAAAGCACACTTGAATTTATCCCGAAGAGCCGATGGAAAAGCGCACCACCTTGAGGACATTTCATCGGACATTGGGTGAAGAGTTTTTGAGCTACTCCGAAGACCCGATAGGAGCACACCATTGGCAGAGTTGTGATCGGACATCGGGAGCACTATTTTTGGGTTAACCCGATGATCCGATAGAACCGCATGAATTATAAAGCTTGTCATTGGGCATCAAAAGGCATGTTTTTCGACCTATGTCGATAACCCAATGGAAGTTACCAACCTGCCAAAAACGGTAACCGAAAGGGAATTTGATCTCCCAACTCCTCCCAATGGCTAAACCGGTTTGAATTTAGGTTGAGGATGTTGAAAGGAGACCTATATGAATATGTTTGAATCATTTCTAGAGGGAGGCAGATGCTTCAGTAAATGTAATAGAACTTTTGGTGTGAACAAAAATACAATTGCAGGTTTCGCAAAACATCCTTGCGTTGTAAAATCAATAAACTATATCGGTAGGACTTGGCATGGGTGTGTAAATTTAGAAGTGAGTAATTGCATTTGTTTTAGTCGGCTTAGGATCTGGTGGACACATCTGAGTTAGAAATTTCTCTATTCTCGTCTAACAACCAGGGTGAAGTGAAGTCAGGGTTTCATCTAGAAATGGCTCTAACTTGAGATTGATGCATTGGACCACAACAGCCATTAGAGGAGTTCAAGTTGGAGCAATGTATGTTAGGATTCTGGTAGTTGCAGTCTAGAAGGTGTCAGCACTTAGGTTCCACACCATACCCTAGGCCAAGCATGCCCATGTGCTTGGTCTCAAAATTAAGAAAGTAGGAGTGCAGAAAGACTCGAGGAGTGGACTGAACCAATCCAAGGTTGGATTATGTATTTAGGAACATCCTCAAACCCGAAACAAATGACCATCCAACCAAGTTCATTTGCAGGTTGTTGCCCCAGGACCAAACCTGATTACCCCTATTAGGCCTGTCTGGCCTAGACAGTTCAAAGATGTACAAGAGGAGTTGGAGCCTGACCTTTTGGAGTCTGAAGGTACTCAATAAAGGGTACTCCAATCTATATTTTGTTTTCTTCATCCTTTGAAGAATTTGAGGCTATTTTGCCAAAAACAGTGTCTGGAGGGCTACAAGCTAAATTCAGTCTGGCATGATAGTATTGTAACATTTGGGTGTTGTGGGTCTAGGAGCTGTTAGGGATCAACTTGGTTGATTAGAACAAGTCTGAAACAAGACAGGGGAACCATGTCCACTCCCTAAACCGAAGGGTTCGAGTAATATCACGTTTTGCTAATTTGGCTTACCAGTCATTAGCCTTAGCATGCTAATTAAGACTACATTATTCATTGGGTCAGAGTGAACAAGAGAATTGATTTCTTGCAGAAGGTTGGAGTTAGGGCTTGATTGTGCTTCCCCTGACGTTCTCTGCATCACATATATGTGTGTGTGTGTGTGTGTGTGCATATACATATACATACATACATATATACATATACATATACATATACATATGAATATACATATGAATACATACATACATGTACATATACATACATACATATATATAGATACATATACACACATATATACATATACATACTTATGTATATATAAGTATGTATATGTATGTATGTATGTATGTATATGTATGTACACACACACACACACACACACACACACACACACACACACACACACACACATATATATATATATATATATATATATATATATATATATGTATGTATGTATGTATGTATGTATGTATGTATGTATATGTATGTATATATATGTATGTATGTATATGTATGTATATATATATGTATGTATGTATATGTATGTATATGTATATGCATATGTATATGTATATGTATATGTATGTATGTATATGTATATACATATACATATACATACATACATATACACATACATACATGTGTGTGTGTGTGTACACACATATGTATATATATGTATACATATATATATATATCTATACATATATACATACATACATATATGTATGTATGTATGTATGTATGTATGTACATGTACATATATGTATATGTATATATATATGTGTGTGTGTATGTATATATGTATATATGTACATATATGTTTATATGTATGTCTGTATAGATATGTATATGTGTATATGTATATGCGTATGTGTATGTGTATATGTATATGTATATGTATATGTATATGTGTATGTGTACGTGTATATATACATATACACATACACATATACATATACATGTCTATACATACATACATATATTACATATACATATACATATACATATACATACATACATACATACATATAGACATATATGTATATGTATGTATATATATATATGTGTATATGTATATATATGTATGTATATATATACATATACATATATATATGCATATATGTATGTACGTATATATACATATGTATGTATATGTATATGTATATATTGATGAATAATGATGAACAACAAATACCCTAACTGGTACTGAGAGGGGGGGTGAATCAGTATAGACAAAAACTTTCTCAACAACTTATCAAGTTAAAGCAATACCAACCAGTTGTCTTCATCACTGAACTTAACCATGGCAATACTGGTTAAACACAGTAAGACTTCAGACAACATAAACTGATAAGTTTGAACACTTCAAATACATTCAATACCTGATAACAACTTCACCCATAAACATATGCATGTGGTGTGTCACCAATACCATAACCATTAGCTCTGCATGCATAATCACTTAAACAAAGAATCACATGAAAAATGCATAACACATGACACACAATTTTTTCACGTGGAAACCCAAATGGGAAAAACCACAGTGGGGATGAATACCCACAAGCTTGTTTTTGAACTCTTTTGAAGCTCGCTCTGTTAGGAGCCTAGTCCAGTTAAAGACTTTACAAAAAGGTTCTGCTAGGAACCGATCTTGTTAAAGATCACCCGGTTAAGGGATGACTATATACCCTGTTAAAGGTTGAAACCCTATTAAAGGTTACCTTGCTAGAGGATTTAAAGAACTCAATAAACTTGAGTCATCTGGTTAGAGGATTTACAGTAAGCCTGTTAAAGCTACCTGGTAAAGGGATTTTCCAACTGTTGAAATGGTTAGAAGACAACAAGTAAAAACTCTGATCTAATAACATCACTACATGCCAAGGCAAATCCTTTTTAGTTCCTCTACTTCTGCAATCACACTCTGCAATTTTCTCTTACTGGTTTGTCAAGTATCTCATCACTCGGATACACACACGCACAACATTTTCCAATAACTTACAATAACAAACATCATCGACCTTATAGACAACAATTAGGTCAGTAACATAAACCCTAAACTCTAAGCATCTTAGGTTTACAATACAAGCGGTCCAATCTTGACCGTTCAAACACTTTGCATAGAGCAATACAATTTCAAACAGATCACAAGACAATTTGCATCGTCCATTCTTCACCGCACATGGGAATCAGTAACTCATCACGCTCTCTTCTCATACCGCTAAGAAGAATGTTCATTCTCGAGGTAGACTTTTAATGCAGTCGATCTTCTCATGCAAGATCCTCAAGGAAATCCTTCACGTGCACAAAGCTAACATGGCACCTCAATCTCATCCTCATCTCTTAGCTAACTCATCACAGAATGTCATCGGTTGTATCACACAAGCTGGATTGCCAAATCGAAAACCCTAGAGCTGAGACTACCAACCGGTAGTCACACTTAGTGAAACCCTAACACCGGTTCACTGCATTTCTTCATACTGGTTCACCAACTTCTTTCAATCTGCATACCAGTTCACTTACACTTATTGACATCGATGACAATATACATTATCATCATATCAACATGTCGGTTTATCATATGTCAACATATATGTATATGTATATATGTATGTATATATGTGTGTGTGTGTGTATATGTATATATGTATGTATGTATACATATACATATACATATGCATATGCATATGCATATATGTATGTATGTATGTATATATACATATGTGTGTGTGTGTGTATATATATGCACCAAGTTAAGTTTATATGCCATTGTGTATGGCGGGTTTACCAAGTTTGAGTAGTTCACTTTTCAAGTGCATGGTGGGTTTATAAACCTGCCATACACTTTGATCCTTCCATTTAGGTGTAGATCGGACCTATATGTCCGACTTACACCTAGTTTTGATATGCACTCAATTAAGTGTAGTTCGGACCTATTGGTCCGATTTACGCCTATCACATGTTTCTCCCCAAGGTGTAGTTTGGGTCCATAGGTCCGAACTACACCTAGTCTTTATTCCAAGTGTAGTTCAGATCTACAACCTGAACTACACCTTTGAGCCACACTTCACCTCAAGTGTAATTCAAACCTAAAACTCGAATTACACCAATTGCACACATGTAAATCGGGGTCATATACCTGATTTACACTTGTTCTACTATGATACAATGGGGGTTTTGGATACCCTAATGGCACCAAATTCAATGCATACGTGATCTTACTCAATTCAAATGGTCAAGATGCTTGGTGATTGTTCTTCACAAATATGGATGATTTCCCTATGCTATAGTGTTGTCCCTGTACAGATGTCAAAATCGTCTCCAAGGAAAAGACAATGAAGTTAAAGAAGTAAGACTCCTATCCGCTCTTTTTCTCATCCTCAGTAGCATCAAACATTGCAAACGCCAGATGATTTTGAAATGCAGGTTACTTGGCAACAATACAAATATTTTCTGAAGAATGATGATCATAATAAAGATGTCTCTGGATACTTAGTCATTTTTATGCATCTCTAGTGCAGTGGCATTTTATAATTTCAATCAACTCTTCAAGTGTCATTTTGTAATAAGCTATCGACACCTCAGGAGTCATTTTATGTATGCACTAGTACACATGTAGGATTGCATGTGTCCTAAGTCAAATAGGACTCTACCTTTGACTTGGTCACAAATTAGTTGTAACTTTCCTAGTTTCATGCTACACCTCTCCTCTATATAGGAGGGTTTTTTATTGTAATAAGAATCATCTTCTTTGGATGGGTTTTTTTTCCATCTTTTGGGGCTGATTATTAATTTTTTGGGCAATGCAACAAAACTCTGCTAGTTTGGGAAGCACTCTAAAACTTTGCTTTTAGATGTAAATCAAATTGCAATCAATAAAAGAGACAAGTTGCTTTCAATCTTTGTGTTGGAACAAGTTGTAATGTGACGACATTATTCGGAGTTGATTGTGAGTATCGTGGTGTTATTTGAAAGAGATTTAAACCCAATCTTGTAGTCTTCGAGTTGCTTATCACATTTGAAGCTAATGTTTCATGCTCAAGCAAAGAGATAACTTGCAATCTTTGTGTTGTTTTTATCTTCTACGTTTGTGCATTTAAGGTGAAGTGTATGTTGAAGTCTTTGAGCTACACATATTTCATCTTTGTTCTTGAAGCTTTATAGGAAGTCATAGATTGTTTTTGAGCTTTCATGAGTTTCTTGGTTGTATTTGAATTTTTTTTGTAAAAAAAGTGTCATCTATTTGTAAAGGTTGGTAGGATAGTGATGAAAATAAGGCTTTGAGCTTTATTATTACTTTCCCATCCCAAAGTTATTTTCAAAAAAAGGGAGCAACGGGAGGCTTTGTACTCTTATGGACACTTTGCTTCTAAGTTAGTATAGATTTTATATCACTGCAAATAAGAAGTGTTTTCAGCCTTAGGAAAAAAATCCATTCTAAATAGAGAATTAGGTTAGTACTTTGAAAAAAAAGTGTAAAGTAATTGTATCATCCTGGATTATTGTAGGATATAGTTTACAGTGCAAGGGGGGAGCCTTCCCTTATAAGTAGGAAGGACCATATCTTGCCTTCTGAGAGATATCATCTCATGTACTGAGGTGAAACTCACATTTTGTAAGATCTCTCGAGTTGACAAAATTTTCACCCAACAATAAATATGCATACATGTATGTATGTATATATATAAATATGTATATATGTATGTATATATACATATATATGTATATACACATAGACATGTATGTATGTACACACATACATATACATACATACATACATACATACATATACATACATCCATACATACATATACATATACATATATAATATACATACATCATACACACACACATATGTATGTATATGTATATCTATATCTACACATATACATATGTATATATGTATGTATATATGTGTATATGCATGTGTGTGTGTGTATATATATATGTGTGTGTGTGTGTGTGTTTGTATACATATGCATATACATATACATATGTGTGTGTGTGTGCGTGTGTGTGTATGTACGTATATATGTACATATATGCACACACACACACACACATGCTACATGACTTCTTCTCACTTACCCTTATTTTTGTTAATCATGATTTTTGTTATAATTTTTAAAAACGTCTTTAGGCTTCTCAAACATCAACTTGGAAACACTCGAACTTCGATTCATTAATTTTTTCAATGATTACATGCGTATAAATTATTATCTTTTCAAAATCTCGTAAATTAGTCAACAAAAATATCATTTAAAAAAAAATATTAATAAGCATGTATTCATTACCAAAGATCAACTCCCATTTTACTTAATAATTGTAAATAAAATCAACTTTTATATTTTTTAAATATAGTTTATGTTCACTAAATAGAATATATATAAATATCTATAATTAATTTACATTAATAAATGATATTAATTAATTTAGTAATAACATTTAATTTTCTAGTTCTTGTTATCGATAGAATGTGCATCCTTGTTGAACTAGGTTCAACCATCCACTGAAACATGGGAATGATCTCAAGGTGTGGGTACCTTTTACGAGATCAAACCCTCAGGTTGAAGGGCTATTTCCCTTCATACTTCACCTAAACTACTCTAAATTATTAACTCTTCAAGGAAGAGGAAGAAGGATACTTGAAAATGAACCTATGACTATATTGGTGATGCACCTAATTTGTTTTTGTTTTTTTTTATCGATAAAAGGACAAAGCAAAAAAATAAATTAATTTTGAAATACTATTACAACCCGGCTCACTAGGGGCACCTACGGTCTTGCCCCATAAAAGAATATGCAATACAGTAGTACATTTACAAATTTGAGGGATTTTCCTCATTCAGTATAATTTGGCTACTTGCCACATTACATCAAGAATTGAACAAAGCTCTATCTTATAAAGCCATTGGATGCAAGGCCCACTCCCAGATGTCCTCTTGGAAAGGTGCAAAATTTCTCCTTGCTTTAGTTTTCCATGATTATCGGGCTCTCAATACCCACGCCACTAGATTTAACTCCCTGCACAACTGATGGGGTTTGCCTAGCTTGCTCACACTTCACCTAGTTGGTGTTGCTCAATTACACCAACCTCTCTAGGTCTAGCTATCCTCTAAGACCTCCAAGTCCTTCTTAATCTCTTCTAGGGCTTGCTTCTTTCCAGTCTCAAGGTGTTTGCAACAAGTGTTTAACTAGGAACCCTACCATTTCAAAGTGTCTTCCATATGCTCAACTTTGCTATCTTGACAACAACTTATCAATTTCACCCCCATACTGTTGTGAGTCATTCCAGAGGTATGGAGGTAGCATTTAACATGGAATGAATTCCATTTGGGTCCATTTTTGGTTTGCATTCATGATCTTTCCTACCAATTTCACCATTTTGCCTAGAAATAGGGCTACAAGGAATGAGCCCCTATTAGGCCTCCAAAATCAGATTTTCAAGGGTTTTGAGGAAAATGGTCCAAAAGAGCCTACAACAAGGTTTGTTTTTCTTCAAACACTCACCCAACCCTAATATATTTTGTTGTTTTGGGTTTCCCAACTCACCGTACAATTCCCTAACCCCAAAATGAGGGTTTGTTAAGGTTTCTAGGCCTCTTAACCGACAATGACTGGTCAATTTAGTGAAATAGGCAACTAAACGTATTTTCAAGGCTCCTCCTTGTAATGGAAACTCTGTATGGACTTCATGGACCTCTCCAAATGATTTTTTTGTGGTTTTGTGTTCACCTCTGCACTATGCACTCAGATTTCACCCAGTCTTCTCTAGCCGGGTTGCTCCTAGACTCGCCTAGAACAAGGTGATAACCATGTCAATCTTCACTTCTAGAACTTCTCCCTGCATATATACATTGTAAAATTGGTTTCCTTCCATTTCCCAATAGGCTATAATGGTAGCATGGAGGGATTTTATGGGGCAACCATTTTACATGAAATTGCTATTTACGAGCCAAAACTGGCTAATTGGAAACAAAACAATAAAAACACTAACACACCCTATCTACAAAGCTTGAAATAAAACAAATGACACTTAAAAACACCAAATAACTTCAATCCATGACTGGATCAATGGATTCAATCCATTATCATTCACATTTTATGCAAAATAAGACCAAAACAGTGATAACAGTTCGAAAATGAGTAGTTTCAGATTGTTAATCTTACAAAAACAAACTTCCAACCTTGGTAACCATGCAAGAGGAGGTTTAAATAGTCTTCCCCATGTGTGGAGTCATTCTAGGTAATTGTGCTATACCTAACTCCTTCGCTAAGCACTTTTAGGACAAAAGTTGTCATGACAACTTTCCACTTTTTGCTTTGCCAACCTATGCAACTGGTGCAGAAGCACCTAGTTGAGTAAAAACTCTCCTTTTTTAGTATTTCATGCTTTCATGTTTGTAATGTCTTATGTTAGGTTTTTGTGTTGTTTTATGTTGTTGCATGTCTTTTCAAGTGGTTTTGATCTCATTTTGTGCTCAAGAGGTCAAGCTTTGCCTTTCAGGATGAGAGTTGACAATTTTGGGTTTTTAGGCCAAAAAGGGCAAAAATGTGTAAAATTGCCTAAAAGGTCTAGAAATGCTTTCTAAAGCATTGCAAAATTTTTTCTAAGTGTTTTTAAGCAAGTCTTAGGTGTTTAGATAAGTTGATGAGGTTAGGTTGTCAAAATGCCTCTTGGAGCAACAAATGTTGTCATTTGGGCTTGAAAAGTTGTCATTTTTGGACATTTCTAGTATAATGAAGTTGTGGAAGCCTCATGTCCGTACGAGGATTGATAAATAACTTGAAGGACTATAAAAATTCCTCCCTTCTCCTTGAAAAAGGTTGGTTATTGTACTAACTAAGGTTTCCTAATATGAAAATGATGAAATTCTGGCTTTGAATGTGTTTTTCTCTCTTTTAGAGCAGCAGACCGTACTATAGCACATCTAGTCCATATTGTACCTTGTGTTAAGTGTTCATATTATTTTACCAATGCTCTCTAAGTGATCATTCTATCGGTTTTCCATTTGCAAGTTGATTAAATAAAAATTCTTTCATTTTGTGTGCTCACTGCCCTGTCAAGGGTTTGGAGTTTCAAAATGGAGCAACTTGACTAATCCAGGTCTAGGCTCCCACCAAATAGATTTTTTCAAGTTTTAATGGATGTACATAGTGTATATATGTTCATTTTATGCCAGAGCTATGCTTGGAAAGGTGAATTTGAGCACTTATTAGGCAAGTTGTCTAACTTGGCTAATATTCTACCTTAATGCTCAAAATTTGAATTCTAAAGCACCAAGTGTTGAAACAAACATGGACAGAGGTCTATACCTATCCTAGAAGAATTTTGAAGGGATTGGAGCACCAAAATTTATCCATTATGCAATATAACGTGTCACACTTTGTGAGGGCAGCGAATTCCCTGTTTTGGGAAAGTGATTAGTTTTGTTACTAAATTGGCTCTATAAATACTTTTGTATTGGAAAATGATTCCTGATGTTGTAGAAAAGTTGAAGACTTTTTTGGTAACATCTATTTACAATGGTGGTGTTCTATTTGTGCTCCTAACCAGCTGCCTTGTAGAAATAACAGTGAAAAGTCAAAAAAACAGTGATTGACAGTGAATTTGTGCTCATTTACACTTTGATCACCAAGTGTTTGGCATAATGCTTGTTTGTCAGTGGCAAGGGACACTTTTGTTTGTTGTGGCATAGGTTTCCTAGTAGTGTGGAATCTTGAACCAATCTTGGTAGTGATAACCTATGGTAAATGCATCAAAACCCTCACTAAACCCTACATTTAAACCCAAAATTGTCAACTCTCATCCTGAAAGGCAAAGCTTGATCTCTTGAGCACAAAATGAGATCAAAACCACTTGAAAAGACACACAACAACCTAAAACAACACATAAACCAAGCTTGGAAGCTTGAACCAAGCTTGGTAGTGAGAACCTATGGTAAATGCATCAAAACCCTCACTAAACCCTACATTTAAGCCCAAAATTGAGGACAATCACTAAACTTGCTTCATGGAGCCTAAACCTGAAAAATACTTGAGCTTAGACCTCTAAAACCTCATCCAAGACAATTTTATTGGTGCAAATTCCCATTGTTGGGCGGGGTGAGCAAAAAGATGCCAATTAGCCCTCCACGAGCTACTAGCCTTCTTGGTCTACAAAACTGCATTTTCAAGGACCCGTTTGGTTTGGGCTTGTTGGAACTTGTGAAACATTTGGTGAGCTATCTAGGAACACTAAGATAGACCCCTCCACCTTCTTGAAAAAGGACAGAAACTTGGGGTTTGCCACCTAGCAAAGGGGTTTGAGTAGAAGAGAAAAAATGTCTAAGTGCTACAAGAACATACATGATCAAAGACAAAACCTTTGCCTTGCTTCATAGAACCTTTGGAGGAGTTTGCCTAGTCTTGGTGCAGTAGGTATGTATGCCTAGATAGCAGAGCATTGAAGTTAGAAGAGTATACAATCAAGGAGGAGTGAGTTGAGTAAGGGTGTAAACCTTCATCAAAGGATGGATGTTGGAGAAGCTATGCATGAGATACTTAGCATTAAAACCTAAAGATGATTCTGCAAACATACATGACAGTCACAAATAAGACTTTTGGAAACCAATTGAACCATTAGACCTAATTCACCTTGTTGAGTACTTCTCTAGCATTCTCCCTATCATAGTGGTATCAGAGCCATTGAAAGATTCAGGAGAAAAGGGTCATTAGAAGAAAACATGGTGGCTAATGCTGAATTAGCCAAGAAGGTCGAAGACCAGGAAGAAGAAAATAGAGCACTCAGAGAAAGGTTGGATCAACTAGCAATGAAATTAGTTGAAGTAGAAGTCAAAACTAAAGAAGTCCATGATAAGGTTGGAGATCAGGTCAAAATGGTGGCAATAGAAGATGAGGTTCCCATACCTGACCTTGTCATTGAGCAAGAACCATTATTGAAGGCTTTGAGAGCTATGAGTGGTAAAACCTTAGAGGGAGTGACTCTTTTCAGTGGAAAGATGGATCCAGATGGTCTTATAGAGTGGATTGAAGGTCTAGAAAACCATTTTGAATGTGATGGAATAACTAAAGCACAAAAGGTTAAGGTAGCAAAATCAAGGTTGAGAGGGGCAACCTTAACTTGGTGGAAGTTCATCCAAGAGGAAAGGGTGAAAGAAGGTAAGCAACCAATAGCCACCTGGAAAGCAATGGTATCCAAAATTAGAGAAACCTACCTTCCTGAAGACTATGAAGTCCAACTTCATAGGAAAAGACAAAATTTGACATAAAAAGACTTAGATGTCAGTAGCTACACTGAGGAGTTTCAAAAATTGTGCATGAGATCCAAGGTAATAGAGGATGAGAGTATAAAAGTGGCAAGGTACTTGAATGGATTGAGAAGGAACATCTAGGAAGAGATGAGTTTGTTATGCCCACAAACAATACACAACGTTATCAACTAGCAGTTAAAGTGGAAGAGAAAAGTAGGAGAAAGCAAGAACAAAATAACAGAGGAAGAGGTAGGGGTAGAGATGGTAGAGGCCATAGAGGAAGTTTTGGTGGAAGAGGAGATCAAAGATCCCAAGGAGAATCCAAACTTATTGAGCAAAGTGGGGATTCATATGGCAAGAGCAGCCATAGAGGAAGGGGATCTAGCAACCCAAGTAGAGGTAGATCTAGTGGACCAGGAAGGGGGTCCTACTTCTCCACCATGAAATGCTACAACTATCAGAAGTTGCAGCACCCTGCCTATAGATGTCCAGAGAAACCCACCTCATCGGAGGGGGGTGAAAGAAGAGTGAGTTATGTGCAAGAAAATGCAGCAAGTAGTAAGTCTCATGAAGTGAGCTTAGCATCAGAAGATGGGGAAAGTCTGATGATGAGAAGAGTCTTGATAAAAGAACCAATCAAGGAGGAACCTACTCAAAGAATGTCATTGTTCAGAATTAAGTGCAAAATCATGGGAAAGGTATGCAAGGTGGTCATAGATTCTGGATCCACAGATAACATAATCTCAGAAGAAGCAGTTGGTAAACTCAAATTTGAGAGAATCCCACACACACATCCCTATAGAGTCACATGGTTGAATAGGGAGCAACATGTCCTTCTAAATGAACAAACATGGGTAGAATTCACCACAGGAGGGTATCAAGATAAGATCCTATGTGACATTCTTCCAAAGGATGCTTGCCATCTACTTCTTGGTAGACCTTGGCAATTTGATAGGAAATCCATCCACAATGGGGAAAAGAACTCCTACTCTTTTAAGAAGAATGGAATTACATACAAAATTCAGTCCATAAATGATGAGAAAGAGGGCAGCAAGTCAGCGAATCAGAATGTTCTAATTGTGAGTGAGAAAGATTTCATAAGTACACTTAAAGAAGGTGAATGAGTGGGATTTGCACTCGTAGTGAAACCCAAGGAAGTAAAGATAGCAAATAAAGTTGAGATACCATATGAGGTGCAACAGATCCTTGATAACTTCAAAGCAATAATTAGTGATGGTACACCTGCAACCTTACCACCTCCTAGAGCCATTAGCCATCAAATTGATTTCATACCTGGAGCCTCTTTACCCAATAAGGCAGCCTACAAGATGCCCCCTGAACAAAATGAAGAAGTAGCAAGACAAATACAAGAACTCTTAGACCAAGGGCTGATTAGGAAGAGCATTAGTCCTTGTGCAGTACCTACAATGTTGGCACCTAAGAAGGGTGGAACATGGAGACTTTGCACAGATTATAGAGCCATAAACAAGATCACCATCAGATACAGATTTCCCATACCCAGGATAGAGGATTTGATGGATTGCTTGGGGGGTGCACAATATTTTAGTAAGATTGACTTGAAGAGTGGTTACCATCAGATAAGAATCAAAGAGGATGATGAATGGAAGACAACTTTCAAAACGAACGAGGGTCTCTATGAGTGGCTTGTTATGCCATTTGGACTCTCTAATGCTCCCAGCACATTCATGAGACTCATGAATAAAGTTTTACATGATTTCATTGGCAAGTTTGTTGTTGTGTATTTAGATGATATTCTTATTTTCAGTAAAACTAAGGAAGAGCATCTGAATCATTTAGCTGTTGTTTTGAGAAATTTATCTGATGAACAGCTAACCATTAGTCTAGAAAAGTGTGATTTTATGAAACAAGAATTGGTCTATCTTGGTTTTGTTGTATCAGGAGGCAATCTAAAGTTGCAGCAATAACTAGTTGGCCAACTCCTAAAACAACCACTGATGTCAGAAGCTTTCATGGTTTAGCACAATTTTACTGGAAATTCATCAGGGGATTCAGTGAGATTTGTGCCCCTATGTTAGACACAATAAAAGGGGTTGTGAAGGTAAAGTTTCAGTGGATAGATACAGCCAATAAAAGGGTTTGAATTATTGAAAACTAAAGTAGCTTCTCAACCAATGCTCATTTTACCTAGTTTTGATAAACTATTTACTATTGAATGTGATGCTAGCAATATTGTTGTAGGAGTTGTTTTAAGTCAGGACAATAGACCAGTTACATTCTTTAGTGAGAAGTTAAATGATGCCAAGAAAAAGTACTCTTCCTATGATTTAGAACTTTATGCATTAGTACAGGCACTTAGGAAATGGAGACATTGTCTTCTTCCTAAAGAGTTTGTTGTATACACAGGTAATCAGGCATTGAGTTTCTTGAACTCACAGGATAAACTGAATCATAGGCATGTTAAATGGGTAGAGTACTTGCAAACTTACACTTTTACTCTTAAGCACAAGAAGGGTCAGTTGAATAAAGTAGAAAATGCTTTGAGTAGGAGGTTGTTAACTGTTCATGAGATTCAAGTATAGAGCATTGGTATTGATAGTTTTAAAGATATGTATCCTACTTATGATGATTTTGCTGAAGCTTATAAAGTTTGTCAAGATTTTGAGAATCATTTCCATGGTGCATATGTTGATTTCACTTTGCAGGATGGTTTGCTATTCAGGGGTGGACAATTATGTGTTCCAAAAGGTTCTATTAGAGAGAACCTCATTCAGGAGAAGCACAATGGGTGCTTAAGTGGACATTTTGGTCTCAACAAGACCTTAGAGTTGGTTCAAAGATTCTACTATTGGCCCAAGATTCCAAAAGACATTAGGAGGTATGTTGAGCAGTGTTTGGTATGCCAAAAAGCAAAAGATAATTCCTCCAATGCTGGTTTATATCAGCCTCTTCCCATTCCACATAGGCCTTGGGATTGCATTAGTATGGATTTTGTGGTAGGATTACCTAGAACTCAAGCAGGATTTGATAGCATCTTTGTAGTAGTTGACAAATTTAGCAAAATGGCTCATTTTATTCCTTGTAAGACAACACATGATGCAAGTCATATTGCTTACTTGTTTTTCAAAGAAGTTGTTAGAATACATGGTTTGCCTACTAGCATTGTTTCAGATAAAGATGTGAAATTTCTTGGTCATTTCTGGAAAACATTGTGGAAGAGACTAGGTACTAATCTCTCTTTTGGTTCAGCTTATCATCCACAAACTGATGGCCAAACTGAGGTTGTGAACAAGTCTCTTGGAAACTTGCTTAGGTGTTTGACAAAGGAATATGGACAGAGTTGGGATCAACTCATTCATCAAGTAGAATATGCCTACAATGTTAGTGTCAACTGGTCTACAGGTAAAAGCCCTTTTGAAGTTGTTTATGGTATGCATCCAAGGGGTATAATGGAGTTGAGAGATATAACTAACTTGCAGCCTAAGAGTGGAACAATAGATGACATGGCTCGATCCATGAAGGAGGTTCATGAGCAAGTAAGAAAGGCTCTTCAAGATACCTCCCAAAAAGTCAAGGCAAGAGTGGATACTACAAAGAGAGATGTTCAATTTTTTGTAGGATATTATGTGATGGTTCATTTGAACAAGGCAAGATTGCAAAAAGGAGTTCCAAGCAAACTTTAGATGAGGAGAATAGGCCCTTGCAAAATCTTGGCTAAGTATGGGTCTAATGCTTACGAAGTTGATTTGCCTACTAATATTTCTTTATCTCCCATTTTTAATGTTGCAAATTTGATTGCTTTCAAGGGGCAGCCACCTGAGGAGATTCAAAGAGTTTCAGATGTTACACAGTCCCTTTCTGATCTTTATTTACCTCCTCTCTCTATTCCTCAAGCAGAACAAGTTCTAGACTCCAGGGTTCTCAAGAAGACAAGGAATCACACCTATATGGAGCACCTCCTCAAATGGAAGGATAATCCTATCTTAGAAGCCACATGGATACCTGAAGATGACTTTCATAAAGCTGGAATACCTTCTTCTTTTCTGCCTCAAGGAGTCACATGACTTCTTTGTCTTTGGGGGAGTATGGTGCAGGAGCACCTAGTTGAGTAAAAACTCTCCTTTTTGAGTATTTCATGCTTTCATGTTTGTAATGTCTTGTGTTAGGTTTATGTGTTGTTTTAGGTTGTTGTGTGTCTTTTCAAGTGGCTTTGATCTCATTTTGTGCTCAAGAGGTCAAGCTTTGCCTTTCAGGATGAGAGTTGACAATTTTGGGTTTTTAGGCCAAAAAGGGCAAAAATGTGTAAAATTGCCTAAAAGGTCTAGAAATGCTTTCCAAAGCATTGCAAAATGTTTTATAAGTGTTTTTAAGAATTTCTTAGCTATTTAGATAAGTTGATGAGGTTAGGTTGTCAAAAATGCCTCTTGGAGCAACAAATGTTGTCATTTGGGCTTGAAAAGTTGTCATTTTTGGACATTCCTAGTATAATGAAGTTGTGGAAGCCTCATGTCCATACTAGGCTTGATAACTAAATTGAAGGACTATAAAAAGGCCTCCATTCTCCTTGAAAAGGGTTGGTGATTGTACTAACTAAGGTTTCCTAATATGAAAATGATGAAATTATGGCTTTGAATGTGTTTTTCTCTCTTTTAGAGCAGCAGTCCGTACTGTAGCACATCTGGTCCATACTGTACCTTGTGGGAAGTGTTCATATTGTTTTCCCAATTCTCTCCAAGTGATCATTGTATCGGTTTTCCATTTGCAAGTTGATTCAATAAAATTTCTTTCATTTTGTATGCTCACTGTCCTGTCAAGGGTTTGGAGTTTCAAAATGCAGCAACTTGACTAATCTAGGTCTGGGCTCCCACTAAATGGATTTGGTCAAGTTTGCATGCATGTGCATAGTGTATATATTTTCATTTTATGCCAGAGCTATGCTTGGAAAGGTGAATTTGAGCACTTATTAGGCAAGTTGTCTAACTTGGCTAATATTCTTCCTTAATGCTCAAAATTTGAATTCTAAAGCACCAAGTGTTGAAACAAACATGGATAGAGGTCTGTACCTATCCTAGAAGCATTTTGAAGGGATTGGAGCACCAAACTTTATCCATTTTGCAATATAATGTGTCACTGTTTGTGAAGGGCAGTGAATTCCCTGTTTTGGGAAAGTGATTAGTTTTGTTACTAAATTGGCTCTATGAATACTTTTGTATTGGAAAATGATTCCTGATGTTGTAGTAGAGTTGAATACTTTTTTGGTAGCATCTATTTACAATGGTGGTGTTCTATTTGTGCTCCTAACCAACTGCCTTGCAGAAATAATAGTGAAAAGTCAGAAAAACAGTGATTGACAGTGAATTTGTGCTCATTTACACTTTGATCACCAAGTGTTTGGCATAATGCTTGCTTGTTAGTGGTAGGGAATGCTTTTGTTTGTTGTGGCAGAGGTTTCCTAGCAGTGTGGAAGCTTGAACCAAGCTTGGTAGTGAGAACCTATGGTAAATGCATCAAAACCCTCACTAAACCCTACATTTAAGCCCAAAATTGAGGACAGTCACTAAACCTGCTTCATGGAGCCTAAGACCTGAAAAATCATCGAGCTTATACCTCTAAAACATCATCCAAGATAATTTTATTGGTGCAAATGCCCATCATTGGGCGAGGTGAGCAAAAAGATGCCAATTAGCTCTCCACGGGCTACTAGCCTTCTTGATCTACAAAACTGCATTTTCAAGGACCCATTTGGTTTGGGCTTGTTGGAACTTGTGAAACTTTTGGTGAAATATCTAGGAACACTAAGATAGACCCCTCCACCTTCTTGACAAAGGACATAAAATTTTGGGGTTTGCCACCTAGCAAAGGGGTTTGAGTAGAAGAGCAAAAATGTCTAAGTGCTACAAGAACATACATGATCAAAGACAAAACCTTTGCCTTGCTTCATAGAACCTTTGGAGGAGTTTGCCTAGTCTTGGTGTAGTAGGTATGTATGCCTAGATAGTAGAGCATTGAAGTTAGAAGAGTATACAATCAAGGAGGAGTGAGTTGAGTAAGGGTGTAAGCCTTCATCAAAGGATGGATGTTGGAGAAGCTATGCATGAGATACTTAGCATTAAAACCTAAAGATGATTCTGCAAACATACATGGCAGTCACAAATAAGACTTTTGGAAACCAATTGAACCATTAGACCTAATTCACCTTGTTGAGTACTTCTCTAGAATTCTCCCTATCAACAACCTATTTCAAGTCATTACTCATGACTTTTTAAGCATTCCTAAGATAATTCTAAACCTCTCTAATTCTCATACCAATTTATGCCACTTTTAACCATCAAGAAGGCTAATTTCCCACTCAAACTACTACCTATTCACAAAGTGCAAACCTAGGAAGAAAACCAACTCAAATAGGTCTATACTTGACTCAAGTCAAACATCACACTCACTCCTTGGACCCTCCTAGAGTCCTTATTAGGAACCTAACTTGGCTAAGGTCAGTACAAGCCAAAACTTGTGAAAGGACTACGAGCCTAAGTCCTAGGTGCTCCTGCACCAACAACAAAAGCCAAAAAACAACTCCCAAATAATCCAGACTATTTGTTAGATATAATGTGGAACCATGAAAAGAGAGTACTTCGTATAAACAAATGCATCCAACTACACTTCTTATTTATGGTATTATACCCCGGGACCATGCAGAGAAGGAGGGCAGAGCCAAACAAAACTCGGACCAAACTGAGGATTCTGAGCAATATAGATACCAACCTGTATGTATATATTACTATACAAATGATATCCATATAAGTCAAAACTCGGTAGGGTCTCCATAGAGATAACTAAAAGAATAAACATAACTGAATTAATTTAAAACTGAGCCATCTAAATATAATCATGACCATCAGATATGAAAATATAAGCTGCTATTTGCAAAAGTAAAGTCCATATATCAAGTGCCAAAGATGCCAGATAACTGAAAACTATTGCTCGAAAACCGTACTGGTATACATCCAAGATAACCATAACTGACAAGATCAAGATTTCTTGGGATTTCCTAAGATACTAAGTATATAACGTATAAAGAAAACATACAAAACCATAAAAGGAGAGAGTGCATTATATAAACAAAGACATCCATTTACACCACCCATAGAACAATATATTATTCCAGGAACATGTCGAGAAGGGGTCAAAGCCAACCATAGCTCGGACCAAATTGAGGTTTCTAACCAATACCAATACCACATGTGTGTATATGCTAACCTACAAGCGACATTGATATATGTCAGAACTCAATAAGGTCCCCATAGAGATGACACAATTCATTTAAAAATGAGCCATAATAAACCATTTCTAGATATATACCCTAGGAGAGCCCCATTAGAGCTCACAACCCAAGCAAACAAACAAACACATCATAAAATATTAAAAAAAGGGCTATCGTGAGACCTAGAATCAAAAGTATCATCTTGACTAAAAATAACAGAGCAACCATCATAGCAGAAACATATTAATAACTACCATAGTTAATAACAAGTGTGAGTCCATAGTTCAACTATAGTGTTTTTATATAAAGTTTCTAGGGATATGCCATAATTACTTATCAGGAGTATGTCCATAACGCATAAGTACCTATCCATAGAGACTTATTTTACCATATAGCCGACCTTAGTCCAGTGAACATAATCTTAAATACATTCGATAACAAGGCCAAGATTACTAAATTGCCTTTCCCCTACTGGGCTTAAACCATCAAAATTCTGATACCCTACCAGACTTAGCCATAGAGGCCATCACTTGACATGCCCTCATCCCCACCTCTTGTCTTTCACTTTCATCCACACCATTTTCGATGCTCAGCCTTGCAACCTTCCACTACAACTTTTTTTTCGTCTTCATCATCATTTAGGAAAGAGGCATTGGGTATGTTTAGGACTTCATACCCATAAATCCCTTCCTCCGTGAGGTATTGAGAAAACCAATGGCAGTTATTGGGCCTCTTGATGCGGAAAAGCCATAAAAGAAAATTGAGATTGCGGGTAATTATAGGTTCTCTCCTTTCAAACCCATCCCAATCCTCAATTACTAGGATAGGATATTTTGGTACTGGTTTATCCCTCCACATAATCCTATCGTAATTCCTTGGCTTAGGAATTTTGAGGTCATCATAGATGTTAATTAGGACTTTATCAAGATTCACTAGAATGAAACTCTTGACAAGGCTTTTACAGATGCCTTTAACCACCCCTCTATCTCTTTCAAAGTACATTGCTAATGCTAAGAACATGGATGCAATATCCGACCAAATTAGCCCTGGTTCTATCTTCATTTAGGACATATTCTTTCCCAAATATTTTCATTATGGCATTGATTACCAGTTCATGAGGGAAATTGATAATACCTGCTAGACAGTCCTCTGTCACTACATCTGTGATCGCCATCTACCTCTTATTGCAAGATAGTTTCACCAAGGTATCCATCCTATAGTGAAGTTTTTCATCAAGCCAAAAGATAGCAGAATTAAGAACCGAGGCGTAATGAGAGCGATTCACCACACAAGTCTAATTAAAAGCTTGAGTGTGAAATTAGTTGTCTATCTCATCATGATCTAACATTACACCTGACACTTGAAGTACTAGAAGCTAGTCCTAATCTCAAAAGATTATAATTACTCTATCGGTATTGGGATTATGCCTAAAGATAGGGCACAATAATCTTAAGAGTCCTATCTTAAGTTACAAATGGGGATATGTCTAAATAATGATTAGACCTCACTCCCATAGTTAAAACAACAGCCAAAATTAAATATTGCCACGAGTGAAAAGGTAATATATATATATATATATATATATATATATATATATATATATATATATGCAAATATACAAATATATACATGACTGTATATATGCATGAACATATATGTAACCATATAAACATAGATATAAATAAAATTATTTATGTGCACATATATATAGGGGACTCGACAATTGTGATTAATGCTCTGAGAAAGGGGTCTATGCCAGACTGGAGGCTGAATACATTACTTTAGAGAGCTTTACACTTAGCCCAATCCTTTAAAAGGATAACATTGAATCACACACACACACACACACACACACACACACACACACACACACACACACACACACACACACACACACACACACACACATGTAACTAGTACCTATTGATTTGATAATTGGGCAAATACGCATATATTCTTATCTACATACATACTCGTCTATATATATGTATGTAGATAAGAATATATATGTATTTGCCCAATCATAAAATCAATAGGTACTAGTTCTAAGATAATGACCACTCCTCAAAAATCCCTGTATTACCCAATGGTAATCCCATAGGCACCTTTATTTGCTAGTTCATCACCTCTAGAATTGCCTTCCCTATATATGTGATTCAATGTTATCCTTTTAAAGGATTGGGCTAAGTGTAAAGCTCTCGAAAGTAACGTATTCATCCTCCGGTCTAGCATAGACCCCTTTCTCAGAGCATTAATCATAATTGTCGAGTCCCCTTCAATAGCCAACCTTTCCATCCTCATCTCTTTACATATTAACATCCCTTCCACCAGAGTTGTGAGTTCAACAAAATTATTGTTTTTTATCACCTATGGGCCTCGCCAGTCTTGCCACTTCGATTCCTTCAGAGTTGTGAAGACAACATCCTATACCTACTTGAATAGGATTTCCTCGAGAAGATCCATCAAAGTTGAGCTTGAACCACCCACACTCAAGTTTCTGCCACTTACATTCATCTCTTCTATGCTTACCCTCCCCAACCCTAGTTCCTATAAAAGGAGGAATCTTAAACCCTATCCATCTGCCTCTCATCTTCTCATCCCAGGAGGTTATGTTTGCCTCCACTCTTTGCATATTCATGATTCTACTATTTACTGTCTCAATAATGACAACTTCCATCTTATTAGTAAGTTGCTCCCAACACATTCTTTTATCTTTGAAAATGCGCCTATTTCTCTCCTTCCATAACTCCCATATGACAATAGATGGAGTGGCAATCCAAAGGTCACCATACAAGCAATTCTTATTTCTAATAGGCCAAGCTTGAAACATGCTCATAATTGACTTTGGAATTGTTGAGTTCCATCCAAGTTTGTAATGTAGCCAGCTCCAGCACCGATGAGAGAATTTGCACAATAATAGTATGCAATTGACATTTTCTTCAACCTCTTCACAAAGAGGGCACCTGCTAGGTCCTACATATCCCATCTTCCCAAATCTATCAACAATTATGATCCTATTTTTTAATGCTAACCATGAGAACAACCCTACCTTAGGTAGGCACATCTTATCCCAACAAAGTTCTAGTGGGATGTTTGTCTTAGGTCTTAACTGTTTTCCCATTAGGTAATTATAGCCCTCTTTAGTGTAATAATCCCCAATTTTTGAGCCATCTCAAACCAATTTATCCTGCCCAAAGTGAAAAGTAACAGTTCTAGAGTCTAAGATTTTGGTAAGCTCCTCCCTTTCTCTTTTTGGGATAATGATGCTATCTGAAGATTTTCATCTCCAGCCTTTAGCAATATCTCCATCCACAACGTGAATGTACTTTTTGACATATTTTCCCCAATTTTCTTCCAAGAGGGTCTTAGAGATTTCAAGGTTGGCTGGATGCACCTAATTTGTTATTTTAGACCTAATCACTAATTTAACAAATAATTCTCAACTATTTAAGTGACCTTTTTGAATAAATTTAAGCATTCCATACATCCATACATCAACATTTTGCAAGAAGGTTTGATTATACAAAGTCCAAAAAAGGAAAATAGAGATTTCATAGCTAATTACTGACTTTGTATACCACACAACTAACATCCTGCATGAATATATGTGTTTTATCGTTCTAAGGTGTTGCAATTGAAACATCTATTCAAGAAATTCATAAAACTCACAAGAAAAAATGCACCAACTACCAAAACACACACAAAGGAACGGGCTTTTGAAGCCAATGAAACTGGACTTTATTAATGAAAAAGTGCTTTTACAATGATAAGCTCTAAAAAATATTTGAAATTTACTTGAAAGTGAAAACTTACATCTATTGTTTAAGTAAAAAAGTGACTGATTTGAGTTAGAAGACAATATTTTTGCTTCAAAATCTATAATAGTTGCAAGGATGAAAGCAAGAACTAAAAAAAACTCTGAGCCTACTAGATGAGTATTTATAAATTACAATGCTCGAGCATATTACAACATGTAAAATTGAAAGAGTGTGACATGTGTCTTGCCTTGAATACTTGAAGAAGTCTTCCATCATTGTTAGGTCAAATACAATTGATTTTACCCTTTAAAAGATTCTCAAACTACCTTGAATTGAAAAATTAATGAAGAGTGACCTCTTTCTTTGACTTGCCTATGAGTTAGGCCTTTAATACTGCCCCTAGATGCCTGAAATCAAATAGGTCTTCAATTGCCCCTACATCTTCTCAACCACTCCTTCCTAGATGCTGAGGAAGTTTCTCAATCTGACCTATATATCTTCTTTAGCTTGATAAAGTACTCGAACAACCCCTCAAATGCTTGCAACCATATGCCAACTGCCTTAAGTTGGATGTAGTTGTTTTCTTGCACTTAACCATCATAACTACTCCAAAAAGTCTCTTAATAGCATCAAACTACTTCTTGAATGCTTCTTTTTCCATTGGACACATTTTCACCTGTCAAAAAGACACCTAGGAACCCCAAAACTACTCCTTTACTGCACTTAAAACTCTAATTCCTACATTTGTCACTTGCTTTTGTGACATTTGTCTTATGACTGCTCCCTTATGCTTCTACATAGCAATACCTCTGATATTCATGACTATTCTAACTATCTTTATGTCGAGATTGCCACAAAACTTTGGCCTTTACTTGTCATCTTCAAACATAAATCTTCTCAATATCTTTTAATTTGACATACATATTGTTATCAATAAAGCCTGCACCCTCTGCTGAAGCTGTGAACTTCAGCTGCCTATTGAAACATGGGAACACTTCAAGGTTGTGGGTAACCTGAAGACTGAAGTGGACCTCCAGAGTAAGCTGGTTCTTTTCAAATTCTTCAAGGAAAAGAGTGAGGAGGAGAACATATGAAACTAAAATCTAAACCTAAGGTGATGCACCAAAAAGATAATCTGAGATTCACAACCAATAACACACAATAAAGCCAGCAATGAAAGACTTTCCTACACAACCCAATGATTACAATCTTTGCATCAACAATTCATAAGAAGGTTAAAATTTACAGTCTCAAGAGGAAAAAACACTCTTTCTCACAACCTAAGACTGCTATTTCAGACACAAAGCTTATAACCTACAAAATTATACTTTTGCATAAGATCCCCCACATAAAAACACAGTTTTAACGACAAAGAATGTCACAAAAAGCCTGTACTAACATTAAGGACACAATACCAGAAGAAAATGGGAAGGTATGAACTGATTATTACTGCAAAAAGGTGTTACGATGCTGTCAAACTCTCTGAAACTGAGTTACAAACTCCTTCCTTTCTGTAGAGAGAACTCTAAAAATTACAGTCTGCAAGAAGCAAAAGGTCAGAACCCTTACAAAAGTGAAGGAAGGTAGAATATATGCTTTCCAAAAAGCAGATAATGAATAAAATATTCCACCTCCTCTTGGGCGAGCAGAACCTAAAAATCCACTTTTCAGGCCCTCAAACAGGTCTAAAATGGAACACACTTGAACCAAAGTCAAGCCAACCCATACTACAACCATAAAAGCCACTAAATGCATCATAAATGACTCTGAAATATCCTTGACAGGCCTGCAAGCCTTCATTAATGCAACAAATATCTCTTTGACTTCACAATAAATGAAAGTAAATATCTGTTAAAGTGAATTTAAAATTCATTACTTAATTTAAACATTTGTTTAATTTTATTTTTATATTTAAAGTCAAAATTTATTAACATGAGAACAATAAGGTTATTTATTAAAGTGATTAAAATTACTTTAACAAGTAATTTTATTATTTTCATGTTAAAAAATTTCATAATTGTAATAAGAAATTTTTTTTCAATAAAGCGATTTATTAAAAAATCACTTTAATAAATACTTTTATTACTTTTATGAAATTGTTTTGACTTCAAATGTAAATATTAAATAAAACAAAGATATTAAGTGGTGAACTTTAAAACATTTTAATCAAAATTTATCTTATTCGAAAACCCATGCTTTATCTCCATTAAAAAAAAGACAAGGGGAGGAAAATAAAGAAAAACGACCCCCTTACATTTTCATGTGGCATGAGAAAAGGCAAATAAAATGAAACAAGGCAAAAAAAGAAAAAATGCCTTAAGGCATCGATGAAGATATAGGGAAAATAAAACCCTAAAGTCTTCATTTCATCTTCTTCGATATTTTTCTTCATTGCTGCAAAACTTTGGGCGCCGCCATGGGGTTTGTTGTAGGCTCGAATTGCTACCTTTTGATGATCTAGGGCACATTTTGGACTGAACGTGGATGGATTTTCTGCCATTATCTGCACGTCCTTTCACCATTAGTGAAAACTGGGCATATTTTCGTTGGTTCTCTAGTTGTTGGGCGCGATTTTCTGCCAAATGTCTGACCACCATGGATGATTTTATGCACATTCCTTGCACTTAGAGAAAACTGGGCGCGATTTACTGGGTTCTCTTGGATATTGGGGTACCGCCATTGATATTCTAAGGGTGAAAGGTGTGACGTTTCTGCATTTACTGAGGGTTATTGGATGAATCTTTCTGAAACCAGAACTCCATTGTAGGCTGCTTCAGGTACACAATCTTCTCTATGCATGATAATCTTGCTTAGAACAATAGTGACTGGAAAAAAGTGAAAAAATACCACAAACCCTTCCTATGAAGCTTTTCCAAATCTCTATTATGCCGCGTATTAAAAGATGTATCTTCTTGTTGGCCGTAGCTGCATATGAATCTTGGTTTGTAACTGAAAATTGGTTGATTTCTGAAAGTTGATTCTCAGAAGAAAAAAAAACTTCATGACTGAAAATATTTTGATTTTCTGGGTATAGTTCCTTTAAAAGGCTGATTTTATGAAAGAAATTTCCATAAAAGGTTGATTAATATTTAAGACCTTCCTGCACACAAAAAATCTTTCTGAAAAACCCCCATTGGAACCATATAAAAGAACCTGGCCTTCATTTTCATACTACTGCAAAATATAGTTAATAATCTTGGACTGTTGCTGCAGGTTCGCTAGTGATGTTCTTTATCTGAAAAATAACTATATCATAACCTCCTAGTGACCGCTCTTGTCTCATATCTTTCTATTTGTCATTATAGTGAACATTTGATGAATGCAATTTGCTGCTCCTTCAATACTATGAGGCTTTGACTCCATTTTCATATTCTCTATGCTTGAAATGTCTGAACTTGATTGGGGTTTGCTCTATGCATTAGATATGGACATCACGATTGTTCATGACAATGGTGCACATTACTCCTTAATTCTGGTTTAAAGACCAACAGTTGTATGGACTGAAAATATATATCACTGTCATTACCCTAGAAAGGACTGTAGCCACCCTTATTGTGATCATGACTGCCTTTTGATGTTACTATGCTATCTCCTTATATGATTGCTACTTTTGCAAAATGATCACGGTGATTGTATCTTTGATTATATACATCCCTTCTATAAATGTGTTCAACTGTATCATGCATTGTGCTAGGAAGTTGTCTTCGTCATGATTTTTTGAAAATGAATCGTATTCCTTCATATTTGCTGCCCATTGTATACCCTTGCATTACCCTATTCTCCACTAAGCATGAATGGTGACTGAAGTGACCTTAAGCTTATATGATTGTTAAAACCATGTTTGAGTTGTCTTCCTTTGTTCATTTGCTATCCTGAAGCATGTTGGGCTCAACCCTTGTGGGAGCCCATTGACCCCACATGTTATGCATGGAAAGACACTTATATCTACACATGAAACAAACACATTAGATAGGAAAAAAGACATATGATAAGTGTGTTTGATAATTATTACTTTCTGGACATCTGTGACAAACTAGCTGCCATGATGCATGTGAAGATCAGATTGTATGTTTATAGATGCGTGCATAAGTAGTGTTTGATGACCCGACATTGCTCTAACAACAATCTCTCTTTCAGGTGCAGGCATGCAGAGCAACAATGGTGCGATAACTGGATGCAAGGCAAGCGGGGAGACTAAAGACGATGCAGGGCAGCTCAAGCCAGACTCGTCATTGAGGCAATGACGAGTTACCCCTCATTACTTGTGCATTTTATTTTCATAGCACCTATAAATGTATTATGTGCTTTTCATGTGCATTATAGCAGTTAGTTTCATGGCTTGTGTGAGACATGCATTCTATCATTTTAATAAAGATTACATTCTTTCCGAAAGACTTGCCTAATCTTTCTATGCTTCGTACATTTATATCAATGAAATGATTTTACTTTGCAATCTTTGCTTTCTGCATTCTTTTGAGGTTATTTCATTTGTAATGAAATGCAACATAGAGAGGTCATTAAATACCACTTGCTCAAAAACTTAGTGGCTCTACCTGATTGAGCCTGTAGGTGAAAATCTGGTAACACATATTTCTCTTATGTTTTGTCTGAGACTACCATTATTACCAACACAACACCCTAATGACTACACAACCTTTCTTCACATGTTATCAATCTCTTATGCATGGAGTGTCTACAATCTATTGATCATACTTTTTCTTCATATTTTATTTGTCTTGGTTTTACCATTCAATATCAATGTCAAATACGCCATAACTATCCTTTACCCTTGTATGTTGCTACAGTGACCTAAACGTGTGAAATCACATTATGGCCTCCATCATACAATTAAGCACACAGACTGCTCATGTATTCATTTAATTATTTCATTGGGGTGATCTCGAAATCAACATCATCACTGGCTTCATCATGTACTTTTGGTTCATCGTTATCATAGCACATGCCAGATTGACATCCTTTTATTTTATAGTTTGTTATGACTTACTTACCCTCATGCATCAAGAACCTAAGCATCAATTGTCTTTTCACGAGAGATGACAGTCCTAATGTGAGATGATTGTCCTCTAAATTGATTTGGGAAGCCTTGTGTTTGTCTATACGACTGTCTTTATGTTATTCTTTTATTATTCATGTCAAAACGTGAATCTATCTACCTTCTTCATGCCTTGTCACTGCTTGGTGCCTATTGTCTTTTTGTGACTCTTTCTATCACACCATTGTCTTCAAACATATGAGTGCCACAAACCTATTTATTTGGCACCATTTATATTCTCTTAGTATGCACTCTACTTTGCTTGGAAACCTTGTCATTGCATGCTTCTCACTATGCTCTTTGTATAGTCTTCTCCCTTGTAACTGACAATTCCATGATGACTGTCCTTGCACATGATGCCATAGAATCTTAAAAACTCTCTTTTGAAGTCCATGGTTTTGTTTAATCTATCGTGTCTTAGGAAACTCATTACTTACTTCTGTCCATTGTCACTTTCCTAGCTTATACCATAATTGCTAGGTCCTTTCCCTTACGATGCACTTTGACCTTTTGTCTTTTCCTCTTTAGGACTGCCTTCTTTATTCTCATAGTTACCATGGACCATTGTCATATTTTCTAATTTTGATGATTGCGTAGTCCTTTTGATTATTTTCACTTTCAAATGGCATGTATTGTCCTCATTGTCACTTCCTTTTGATGTAGCTTCTTTGGATTAGGTTATTGTAAGATGATTTTCCTCTTCATAATGGATGTCATTTACATTATTTGGAGTTGGTCTATTTGGAAATGGAGTAAGCTTATAAATTATGCACCTGTAAATATGAAACCCACGGTCTCCCTTTATGCATTGAGACTCCATAGAACTCCCTACTGTCAATTGGAAGGGTATCACTATCTAGGATTATACATTACTTTAAACTATGCATGATATTATCTTGAACACCTTGATTGTATCAATATGGTTCATGCAAAAAAAATTTAATGGATGTCAATATGTCTTTCCTCATTGTCTTCGTACTAATAAAGACTATTACATGTATTTTAGGAGCAGACTATCCTCTCCTTTTCCTAAGCAATATCTTTCTATATGGTTGTCTTCATCACTATCACTAGCACAAACTAAGATCACTGCACACCACTTATGACAGTCCTTTGGTTACTGTCTCTTTCTTGTTTAATCTCGAAACTCTCTTTACCTTTATACCACAAAAAATTATCCCTCATTGTAGCTATCGTAAATGCTATAGTGACTGCTATATTGGTCCTTCTAGAGAACTGTTGTATGAATTGAATTTGACTTTGAGCCCTAAAGAGTACTTACCATTTTAGCTACAAATTCTCCTTGTCATCATACCCCTGAAGCTCATTAATAAACACACGATTAAGTATGTCCCTTAGCTAACCCTGTATAACTGAATTCATTTCTCTAATAGGCCTATCATTTATGCTCTTGGATTTACCTTATACTCATGCCAACCTTGCTTGACTATCTCATAATTTTCACCAATGAAAGACCTTATCTCCTTGGAAACTCTTTGACATGCTCCAATAATCATAGTTGACTGTCCTCTTTATCCTTTCATGTAGAAACTATACAAGCTCTCTAATTTGCCAAATAAAACACGATAGGAATGTTTCCTTTCCTTAGAGCTTGATCCAACTTTTCACTATGGACATCATAATTGATTCCCTGAACCCACACATTCTAAGGTACAAATGATGGTCCAGTTAATCCAACGCAACAAGAGACATAAACACACCATTCATCTAGGTTTGTTTTGAACCACAAGCTTTGCAATAAAAACCTAGGTATCTATACATAGGCTATGTTAAAGGCCAACTAGGAGAGAGATGCATTATCAAGATAAATTGACTGAGTTCTTTCTTGAGGTGAGTAGTAAGAGGGAAAACTCCTTTCATATGCTTTGGTGTGTCAAATAAAACTATAAAGTTTTTTGTGCACGTATATATTCAATATGCCCTATTCATGGGCGATTAAAGAATCACACCCCTTATTTTCATGTACATACCTTTATTTTAGACTTGTCACTGGAGTGAAATCCATTTGATGAAAAATAGATGAAAAGAACATACCAGTCAGTGTACATATTTTAGAAACTTTGCAATGTGGGTAAGAGTGCAGTAGGAGACTCTTTCAAACTTGTTCCATGTTCCGTATACTTTTGCTTCTTTACTGCAATGTGATATTTCAACTGATTGCAATGTACCATCATTCCTTCTCTCCTTCTTCAACATGAGTCGAGTTCCCAACAAACTTAAAATACCCTTGCAATTTCTTCAATTTCATGCATTATGCCATGAATCTCCTGCATGGTCTTGCTACATGCCTCACTCAGGGCAACGACAATGGGCTATGTTTGAAAAAGTATGACTTGTTCAACATTCACGGAAAAGCCCTAACATTTTCAAAGGAGGATTTTACACTTTGTCAAAACTTTCTTTTAAATTTGGCATCTCATCATTTACCTTTTTCAAAGTCAAGACCATTTTCAAGCAACTATGTCCATTTCAAAACTTCTTAAAAGACTCTTCAAATAGGAAAATAATTTTAATAGTTCCAGTGTAAATGAATCGTATGATGATTGATATTATTGAATTTCATTATTAATAACAAACATACGCATGTATGTATGTATGTATGCATGTATGTATATGTATTTCTGATTGGTAAGCTTCAAGATTTTTAGTCTCACTCGAGTCTAGTAGATATCACAAGAGGACCTCCTCCCTAAACAACATATTAGACTAAGAATCCACTTAAATCAACTCGTATCAACATAGAAGCCATAATGGAAGTCCAAGAGCCACCACTTGGAATTGCAACTCTAAAAGTCATTTTGGTGATTCGAACACGGATCTCCATCTTAAGAACACTATGGACTTGCCATTAGAGCACAACCCCATTGATTATATATATATATATATATATATATATATATATATATATATATATATATATATATATATATATATATATATATATATATATATATATATATATATATATATATAAGTAAATAGCTGCAGAGGGGAAACACCCTTGTATTAATCAAAATAAGAGAATACAAAGTCTGATTCAGTGAGAGCGATAAGGGGAAAGAACCAGGAAGAAAACCCCCCACCTTAGCTCTATTCTTTAAACAAAGAAAAACCAGCAATGAAGGTTGGATGAGTACAAGACATCAGATACCAACCTCTTAGAAGTAGATAATAGAAGCTTTAAAACAAAAATAGACAATAACAAAATTAGAGAAACCGGAGAGAACAATGACAACCGGAGTCAAAGGGAGTCTTCAGAAACACCATCCACAGGAGCATGAGCCGCATCCAGGAAAATAGGGCATTCAGTGCCATAGTTCGAGTGAGTCGTCGATTCTGCCTTCTCCCTAGGGAGTCGGCAGCCGTTTGGGAACCACTCCTCACCAAGCCCAAACCCTCAGTCATTACCAACCACCAAATCTCCATTCTCCAAAATCCCAAAATCATCAGCACCCGCTAGCTCTTCGTCACGAAGAAATTTTGCCCTCCATTCTAACGTGAAGTCGTTTGGGATGCCAGTCGCTTTAAGCAGAAATTCAATGTTCCTGGTAATGACAGGCCAGGTTGCTTGAAGAGTATCAAAGTCTAGGGAGTTAACAATCACAAGCTTCCTCACCTCCGCCCCGTTGCCTAAGGACATATAGTAATTTTGGGGAAGCGAAATTCTCAGATTGGCATCAATACTGTCCAATACAACATCAATTTCCCCCAACAGGCGATGTTTAAACATCATTTGAGTTAACAACTTTGCTCTCTGCTTGCTAGTTCCCATATATATCACCATTGCAAGGAAAAATGCCTGGATATCGACATTGGCTCTGTACCTGTGATAAGCCATAAGGAATTCCTTTCCCAGAATCCTCTTAAGGCTATGGAGAATAAGAGGATGTCGAGAGAAGAGGACCTCCTACAGACATTTGTCCGTGATTTCGCCTAGGAAAGCCATCTGGCAACAAGTAGCTTCAAGGAGAATTGGGGTCTCCATAGCAAGTCACCGAGAAAATAAATCAACTATTTGATGGAAAAATGAGTGCATTCCATTGTTAAATAGCAAGGCATCAAACCAGAGAATATGACACCCGACAAGTAGTTCATGCCAATTGAATACACACACGCGTGAAATGCCAATGTCCAAACAACATCTGAGCCAAAGCTCGTCAACTTAATGTCGACCGACTTTAACCATCAGGTGATTATAAGCAAATCTTGAAAGGATCAAGTCGTAACTAGATATTAATTAAAGTACACTTATATCCAATTGCCACGGGGCCCAAACCGACATAGATCAATGATGACGGTATTGTGTCACATCTTGGTGACAAGAAGAAACCTTAACAGGATATCAAATCAATCGGTCGATCTATCCACTGAAAACCACAACCATTAGGTTAAGGAGTAAAGCGGCAACCGGGGAGGCAATACACCGGCTTGCACCACAATCGGTGATTAATACAGAGAGAAACTCAATCGAAAGAAGAGAGAAGAGCGCAACCGATAAGAGACTCAACCAGAGAGCACCCCCCTCAATGAGATAGTGAGGATACCATGTCAATCGGTGGAGGCAATACTACATCACCAACCGACCCAACAGAGAACCATCATCTGGAAGGAGAAGACAATTGGTAGGAGCCACTACCGACAAACTCAACCGAAAAACATCATTGCTTGGCAGGATAAGCATGCCATAACACCGGTAGAAGATTATGGAGGGTCACCAACGGCTACCGCCAATTTAAAGAGTCTATCAGCCTCTCCATTACCTTCCCTATAGATGCGGCTAACCCAAAATTCATCAAAGGTGGCTAACAACACCAGAATCGGTTGAAGCCACAGGTTAAGGTGCCAACTAGGGATGTTATTACAACGGATCGCATTAACCACACTTAATGAGTCTCCCTCTAGTTGGATTCTCTGCACCCCAAGCTCCTTCCCTAATTGAAGACCTCTTAAAGCCGCTCTAAATTCAACTTCATTGTTAGTAGCAACTCCAATATTTTCAGAGATTTCTTTTATATAGATATCATCGGAATCCCTCAAAATACAACCAATACCACTTTGATCCGGATTTCTTGCAGAAGCACCATCAAAGTTTACCTTGCTCCACCCAGACTCTGGTGCATCCCATTTCACCCCCACTCTTGGATTGACCTGATCCACTGAGGTTCCCATGCCAAAAAGCGGTGGAATGAGTAGATTTGGAAGAACCAGCTTAATCTTCCAATCCCAGTCCGTGTACAAATTCTTCTTTAATGATTTGGATTGAGCAACCTCATTCAAGAGCTCAGTCAGGTGGTTCTCAATTTTCCCACAAAGAGACATTAAGCTCATCTCTTTACCCTGGAAGATTCTACGATTCCTTTCTTTCCAAATTTACCAAATCAGAAGCAATGGTAGGATATACAACAAATCAACAAAAATATCCTTTCCTGTCGGTTTAGGCCATTGCAAGAACCACTTATCCAACCCTGATGGGAAGGGGTTGAAGATTCTCATTTTTCCCATGAAATGCTACCAACAGTGGCTGGAGAATTTGCAGAGGAGAAGTAGATGATCCGCAATCTCTTCATGCTCTAGACATAAAATGCATCTGTTGGGTCCATTGATACCCATTGAATAGAGTCTTTCTTTAGTTAGGATCTTTTTATGACAAGCCAACTAGGCAAAAGAGCTTGCTTTGGGAAGGAGGTGTCGATGCCAAAAAAGATTAACATGCCAATCTTTTTTGTCTATAGCCGCTTCTTTCAATTTGTAACCAAAACATACTTTGTATTTACCATTAGAGGAACCGCACCACCTAATAATGTCCTTTTAGGGGAAGGGAAAATAATCCTTTTGCTGAGAATGTCGGCAAACAAGTCTTTCTGATGCTGATCCAAGTCCAAGGGATCCAAGGAGTTCCATTTCCACTTAGCAATACCATTTTCTTGGATAGAATAACCATAATCACAGATATTGTGCCCCCAAAGGCGACAAGTTTCTACCATAATAGGTTGCAGTGAGGGATTGAGACATAAGGCATCTTTAACAGCCCAAAAGTCAATCCAAAAGGAGGCATCCCTACTATTCCTGACATCCTAGGTAACCTGATCACTTATGATTTCTCTGCTATCCATAATAAAATTCCAGATGGCCGAGCCTCTGGGGTTGTTTATAATGAGAATCCTTTTTTGCTCTGGGGAGTCCAGATATTTATGTTTTATAAGCCTTGCCCATTTTTGCTTCCCACCACTACAAATTTCCCAAACCAATTTTGCACCCATAGCTAAATTCATAATCGAGATTTGGCGAATGCCAGCACTCCCTGCCTTTTTTGGTTGGCAGATCTTTTTCCAAGCTACCAAAGGAAATTTACCTTTGTCATTCGAACCATTCCAAAGGAAATTTCTCATTAGAGAGATCAATTCATTTTCAATTGCCATCGGTAATCTCAGGCAAGCCATGGAAAAAACGGTAGTGCAGAAAGGACCGATTTTATCATAGTGAGTTTCCCAGCAGAGGATAACCACTTGCCTTTCCAAATTGCAAGCTTGGATTTGCACTTATTAATAAGATGCTTCTAATAGTGAGTTCTGTTACTGCCAATGAAGAGGGGGGTTCCAAGAAATTTCCCTGGGAAGTTTGCAACTCTGAGATTAAGAATCCTTGATAATACACCTTGCAAGTTAATTGAAGTGTTGAGAACAAACACTTCAGATTTGTGCCAATTGATTTTCTGCCTAGAAGCCATACAGTAATCATCGAGGCATGATTTAATTGTTCTTGTCTCCCTCCTACAAGTCGAACCAAACATAATGGTATCATCGGCAAACTGCAAATGAGTCATTTTTTCAACCCCTGTTGCCACATTGACTCCAATCCAACGATCATCTTGCTGAAGAGCTCTTATTGATCGACCTAAGGCTTTAGCCATTGTGATAAACAAAAATGGTGATATTGGATCACCTTGTCGAATTCTTCTTGTCAAGGAAAAGAAGCCATGAGATGAGCCATTAACCAAAACAGAGAATTTGGGGGAGGATATACAACTTGTGACCCATGTGATCCATTCCTTGCAAAAGCCAAATTTATTAAGAACTTCAAATAAGAAATCCTTGTCCACCATATCATAACCTTTCAGAATATCTAGTTTTAAAATCATACAGGAATCCTTGGTTTTCTTGGCCGTGTGAAGCGTTTCATGAGCAATGATAATACCTTCCACAATGGATCTTCCAGGGGCAAAACCACTTTGTTCATTTGATATGATGTGCTTAAAGAGGGGCTTCAATCTGTTGGCTATGCTCTTTGTTACAATCTTATAGACCATGTTGCATAAAGCAATGGGCCTAAAATCACTCATCTGTTGAGGGTTTTGCTTTTTCGGGATTAGAGTCAAAAAGGTGTGATTAATAGCACCTAACATAGTCATTTTCTTTCTTGATTCTTCTATTGCAAGATGTAGATCTTGAGCGATGATATCCCAGAAATGATGGAAAAAAGCAACAGGGAAGCCATCAGGGTCAGGAGTCTTATCAGGTTTCAGCTGGAAGGTAATTTTCCTTACTTCATCAATTAAAATAGGAGTAAAGAGAGCTATATTTTGACTACCAGATATTATGGATGGGATTGAGTTAAGAATTCTGGCTCTTGCTTCATGATCGATCTGGTGATCACCATTCAATAAAGAATCAAAGAATATTGCAGCTTCTTGTGCAATGTCCTCATAGTTCCTGACAGTGACTTCATTCGGTCTCATAATCTCTGATATTTTGTTTCTATTTCAAATGGCGATGGCCGACCGATGGAAGAATTTGATGTGTTTGTCACCTTCCTTTAGCCATAACTCCCTTTATTTTTGATGCCAATGGATTTCCTCACACCGAAGGATTTCATTTAGATCAGATTTGAGAGTATTTTCTTTGATAAATAAATCCTCATTCATTCATGAAGTAATAACAGAGTTGGTTATTTCTTCCAGCTCAGCCTTAATTCTTAATTTCTCCATATGAATATTCTTGAATTGGGTCATATTCCATTCTTTGATCTTAACCTTAATATACTCGAGCTTCTTAAGTATGAATAATCTCGAATGGTTCCTAAGAACAGGTTCATTCCACCAAACAAATAAAAGATCATAGAGCTCAGGCACTTTGAATCACATTTTCTCAAACCAGAAAGGAGTACCTCCCTCCGCTTGTCCCATAGCGACCTCTAGACAGATCGAGTAGTGATCTGATTCGATAAGCGGGAGAATCGATGACTCTAAAGCTAGATTTTGACCTAGCCACTCACTAGTAACAAGAAACCGGTCAAGCCGTTCAACGATATTAGTAAAACCCACTCTCCTGTTCATCCATGTGAAAACTCCATTTTAAGGAACAATGTCTAGTAGGTGATTCTTCTCAACAAATTCCAAAAAGTCCTTCTGGGACGTACCAGTCCTCTGAATACCCCCACTTTTCTCAATGCTAGAAAGGATCGCATTGAAGTCCCCGGCTACCACACAACTGCCATCGATAATACTATTAAGTTTGATGGTTAAGAGATCCCAGAGAGCACATTTATCACCAGTAGAAGATGGTTCGTACACATTAAAAAGATTGAAATTCTCATTCCGTCCAAGGATAGTTACTAGGCAATGTTGCCAATACTTATCTTCCCCAACAAGAGAGATCCTAACATTCATGGGATTCCAAATGATTCCCAAGCCACTAGAAGCTCCATCCGATTGCCTAAACAAACCATTCCACTGTTTCCAAACTCTCATTTTAGCATCAGTCTCAACCTTACTCCATTTAGTTTCTTGTAGTGGCCAAATATCTCCTTTGGTGTCATCAATCTGGTGCTTAATCAAGCGCCATTTGTGATGCCCTTGACATTCCAAGATAAGAGTTTCATTGCTCCTGGGGAAGGGCATTTCCCTTCCCTAAATTAAGTTTGGTTTGACTAGTGGCAGCACCAGCCACTACTAGCATAATTTATTTTGATTTGCGCCCCCGCACGCCTTTTGGCTTAAATTTTGGTTTGTCAATAGTTGAATCCGACTTCCCAAAACCTTTTGTAGTAACCTCCAATATAAGATAAGAGTCAGGTTCAAAGTCTTCATCCCTCTTTGAGGAGGAAGATTCAATTTCACCATCTTCCAATTCAATACCTATCGAGGAGAAAATCTTCCCTCCCATCTCCCCTGGAGTAATAGCCTCCATACCCTGAGTGTGAAAATTGCAATCTTCAATTACCAATTGATTCCTAGGCACAAGAGGAGAGGGTGGAAGCGAATCCACTAATTTGGATTCAATATCCACCTGTAAGGTTTTAGTCTTTTCCAGAAGCATGAGAAGATCTTGTTGGCTCTCGCTTTGACCAGAGGAGGGAGGAGCTATGTTCAAAGAAGTTGCCTCCGTGAATGGAACATTCTCATTATCACGCGTTTCATTGCAAAAATCTTCCCCGGTATCAGTGGAGATAGGGGGTTTCGGTTGCATCTTTTCTTCAATAGGAGATTGCATACAGGAATAACTTCTTTGTATCGTAGCCGAAACATCATAACTTAAGCCGGTGTGGTCCAAGGAGAAGCATTTAGGATAAATATGCAACTAATCTTCTCTATCAATCTTTTGGATCTAGATCTTCCTAGTACCAAAAATTTTGACTTCATCGGGGATCTTGGTGATTTGATTTGTGCTAATGCAAATTCTAAGGAAGCTTCCCCATAATTTATCCTCCAAAATGTCATCAACCGATACAAAGGTGCCAAGGTTTTTGCATATATCCTTAATGACATCAATGTGCCAGTAATTCGAGGGACAGTTGTAGAATCTTATCCATACCTTGCTGTCCGGTAATACATGTGTTTGGGGATTGAAATTGGTCTGCCAATCAATGATGTGAACTTCAATGCCATCCAAGATATATGGACCTTTGTTTTTAGCTTGCCATTTCTCCTCATTGCTCATAAATTCAATCATATAGAAATCATTTGGGAGAATATCAATGTTAATATCCTTTCCCCATTGTGCTCTACACCAGGATTCAAAGTTGTCCTTAACCCATTTTCCACCACCCCACTTGATGAAAAGGCAAAACTCAAGCAAACTCAACCTAGCAAAATTAATTTTATTTTCAGCCAAAAAGATGGTAGGTCTTGAGATTTTTCTTACCGGTTTAGGATGACGGGGTCGATGAGGGAGGAAGGTCTGTCTTCAGAAGTTAGGGTTACTCTCTCGGTCTGACCAAGGGTTCTGATTTTTAGGACGGAAGTTGGATCTCCAAAACCTGGCATGGTCCGCCCTTGAGTTATCTTGCCCGAAGTGCCCATTCTACATTTGGAAATTACCATGAGATTTCAGAGGGACCATAATAGGTTCAGAATGAGGATTGCCTCTCTCAATTTCCGAGTCGGGGATGCTAGATTTAGGCGATGGATACCAGTTTCAGGGGGCCTCAGAAGCATGATGCTTATCCTTGTGAAACCAACCTTTGTTATTCCAAATGAAACCATTTTCCTTCCATTTATGCGGGTCAATAGGGCACTGGTTACCACTTGAATACGAATTTCCATAGTTCATCCGCAGTCTGGAATATCTGTTACCCTGGAGCATGTCTGCTTTCCCAACATTAACCGGTTTCTGAACAGATTGCAATCTACTTGTTTCGATGGGAAAGACAATATCTGCTTCATCGCTCCATGATCCAACCTTCGCGGCCTGAGTGCCAGAACTTCGCACATTGGTATCCCTGCTCCTATCGCCATTGCCGCTCCTGTTGCCTTCCAACACTGCCATCTTTTCACCTTCAATTTTGGCAAAAAAATTGAGGTAAATAATGGTTTGAACCAAGGATGTAAGCACTATAGGCAAGAAGCCCCACTATTTCTCCAAGGTTCTCCCCAAGGTAAGGGTACTCCATTTTTAACACAGTAGAGACGAACCCGTGGGGGTTTGAACCTAGGTTGTAGGCACTACAGGCAAGAAGACCCACCATTTCACCAAAGGGTCATCCTCCCCCCCCCATTGATTATATTTTTACATGAAAAGAAAAGTACAAATAAAAGAATTACACAATTTCTTTTTCTTTTTTGAAGAATTGATGTACTAAATTGCTAAATTTAATATTTCTACTTTGACTATTTTGTATTTGTATCTTCAATCTTCATTGATATATGGGGATGACTCATATATTTTACTTCAAATCAAACAAATATGTCCATAATAATAAAAATAACTATCATCGATAATACATATGTTTTTACATATCATTGAAATAAAAGGATTAAATGCTTCTAAATACAAGGATATGGCAATTTATTATGTTATGTACTTTGATTCTTGTTTCTATCATTTTTGGATTCTCAAACTTTGAAAGTTCATTATACTTGTAATCTTAATAGATTCCATTAATACTCTTTCTTCGTATATAGCTTTAATTTAGCTCATTAATATCTACCTATATGTAACTTACATTACTCTTATTTAGCATTGAAACATTACAAATCTATCTATCTAAAAAAACATTATTTAGTTCAAATCTCCTAATTAAATTCTATTCGTACATTTAATCTTGTATAGTTCATAATGGACCACCCACATATCATTTTCAAAATTGAATAGAAATAATTTACATGGATAATGCAGTTCATAATGCCAACCTATGAGACAATAAAAGAAGGTCTCGAGCACTTGCAAAATTTCAAAAGTTGGGTTATTGTGAATGGTACCACATATAAATCCACTGATCATCATATGTACAAAAAAGAAGCATAGAAGTTTGTTGCTCAAGTTGCAATTGAAAATTTTACAAATAACTATCAATTTGAGGTAACTTTTCTTAGTTTTTCTCATCTTCTATCTAATTTAAACAATACTCTTTTGTTATATACATTATAACTTTCTATAGAAAACTGACTAATTTTTTTTATTGTTTCTTTCAACGAAGAAAGAAAAAATTGGCAAAGCACTCCTCAACCAACTTCTCCACAACATGGATATAGATTCCCCTACTTTCACTTTCACCAAAACAAGACCCGATCATTGCCCATAGTACACTTCAACAATCCATATTGGACAAGCTTCCTAAGTTGGTGGAAGTGCAAAAACAAAAAAAGAAGCATAAACAAAAGTTGTGTTTGAAGCATTTAAATTAATTACACAACAATCTGGTAACTTTACTACTCTTTATATTCTATTTCCTTATGAATGCTATATTACAACAACTCAACAACTAATGTTTTCATATACATTGCCAACAAAACAAATTTTAAATAGCTAACTATGTTGTTATTTACACATAGGTATACACGAATAATAAATAAGAAGACAAAAAATCAAACACATTGTCTCCACATCAACAAAGCACAAAAAAACTTGTGCAACAGATAAATTCCTCCTGGGATGTGGACACAACACAATAGTCACAACACAACAATTTGATGAAGAAGAACAATCCGAATAGATTCAATTACTTGAATTCGACAATTTCTTATTATTATATTCGTTCAAATGTTTGTTGTTCAAACTATCATATTTCTAAAACAATTGTTAAATATGTTTTTAAATACTCAACATAGTTACAATTTTCTTATATTATTTTATCTCAAAATTGTAGTTCCCTTCATTTCATCCAATAATTGTTTGCAAAGTAGTATTAGTCTCTTATCCTTGATAATTGTTTGCAATGTACTATTAGTTCCCTCCATTTCATTAGATTGTACTGTTTACAATGTATTGTCAATCTCTTAGACTTGATAATTGTTTGCAAAATACACTATTTATTTTCTATTACAAATGTAAAACGACAGGCACTCGCCACTACATGTCACTTGTTTTTATTGGCTATAAAGTTTGAGCTGCTAATGCAATGTGTGAAATTCACCATTATGGCTAATAGCATTTTTTTTTCTCATGTTGTCACAACATTTAAAGGACATTTGTATGGAAAAGAAAGTGGTAAGAGACTTTGGAGAAACTAAAACAATGAATACGTTGGGTTTTTTTTTGGTAATCATGTTGGAGAATCTATTCCATACATTTGTTTTTGTTTGAAACTCTACACAACAAATGAAACTAATCATTTTGTATTAATTTTGTTTATATATGTTAATTTTTTTGACTTTTTTAATAAGATTGTGGTTAAATATATTCTCATTCTGTCCTATGACGTACAATTTATAGTTAAGCCGAGAGGTGTAACCTACAATGACAACATGGTGTGGAGTGTAATAGTGTGAGTGAGCTAAAAAAAAAATGTTATATTAAATAAAAAAATGGTTAACAAAGTAAATATAATAATTAAAATGCACACACACAACAAAAGAAAGAATGTAAACGTGTAATAGAAAACAATGACCTATTAAGAATAAAAAAGGTGCAATGAATTGCAGGAGGAATATATTTCTACACACAAATATCAAATGTATTAGTTTACTAATAATTGCCTATTCTTAGTGATATGAGACTAGTGTAGCCAGTCACTTGGATGTTCTCTACATGTATCAAATGTATTATTTTATAATAATTGCCTATTCTTAGTGATATGAGACAAGTGGAGTTGGTTTGGATATTCTCTACATGTCACTCATTTTCTTCTATGCTAGATATATCTCCTCCTCCCATGATGTCACCATTGTTCACCATTGTTTAGCTAGGCAAAATATTGACTAACAAATACCCACAATACAATATTTATTAACTCCCACAACAACAAACATACACTACAACCATGCATACAAATACAAATACAGGAGAATGGAACTCCATCAATTACTGTTGAAATGCAAAGGTATTTTTGTAGATGACACCTCATGAAGTGTACCCTGATGTATGGCCATTTGAATGGGGAAAGCAAACAACTTTCCTTATAGTTGCTCGTGCTTGTTTCAGCTCTACTTCCATGCACTCCTCTTTTCCCCTTTTCATTTCGCCTACGCTTAATGTTTGTAATGCTTAATGATTTCATTACTTACAACTGATGGTTATAAAGCTCTTTCTCAAACTCCTTTTCATCTATTGAGTTCTTACACCATCTTCCATGTTAATTGCCAACTCAACTTTTTGGATTGGAGAATGAATATCAAATTTACTCAAAAATCAAAATATTTACCAATACTTTTGTTGTCATGATAAAAAATATCTCAACTTAATTATATTATAATAATTATAAATAATATTTTTATTAGATTTAATATTAAACATAAATATAATTCAAATATTATAATCTTAAAATATTAAGTACATATAATTAAAATAATAATTGAAAATTAAATTTTAAAAAATTAAGTTTATTATTATAGTTATAATTGCTTTATCTTAACTTTAAATTTTATTAAGTACTTCAACAGTCAATATGTGACACTTGTTTTTATGGATTTTGGTTTGCCGTACAAAGTGACTTAGCCCCTCGCCAGGTTTTAATGGACGCTCTATTTTCTCACCATTCAAACGTTTGGTTGGCAAGAAGATCAAAATCCACTCCAAATTAAACCGACCTTTTGGGTTTTGTTGCTATCCGTATTCCACAGGTTAAGAAAAACAGCAGCTAGGGTTTAGGGTTTTAGCAGTACCGCCTTAGGGTTTCAACACTGCCATGACAGATTCAATGGCAGCGAGGAAGCAACAGCTGGAAGAAGCATTCACAGTTTTAGAAACCCAAAAGACCATTATTGAAAAATGCACGCTCCACTGGAAAGAACTCTCAGACCACTATGCTTCCCTCGAACAAACCCTCGATAAAAAAGACCAAGAGTTGGCAGAGAAAGAGAAATCGCTGGAGCTCAAGTGCAAAGAAGCCGAGGCACTGCTTGAGAAAAGGGAACAATCGCTCGATGAGAAAGAACAGAAATTAATTACCCGGGTGGGGGAGCAGAAAAAATGCGCAGTCGAAGCCATTGAGAAGGGTAAAAGTGACGGAGAATTGAAATTCCTGTGTCAAAAGATGGACGCCGAGGGCGTTTGGAAATACTTAACGGAGAACAAAAAGGATATTCAGACGTTTCGGGCAGAGCTGCCGCCTGCGTTGGAGAGTGCTATTGATCCTGCAAGGCTCGTATTGGAGGCTATTGAAAGTTTTTACGATAAAAATAGCGAGAATAATAGTAGTAAGAAGCAACCGGCCCTTGCAGACCAGAGAAGAGCGTGTTCTTTGCTCTTGGAATCGCTCGTGCCCGTTTTGGCTGATCCAATTTTGGGGGAGGATCATCCTGTTGTTGCTCAGGTTTTCAAGGTATGGGATGTTTTAATATCAAATGTTTGTCATTTCACTATTTATGTAAAAAGTATATATATTTCAAATTACGTTCTTGTTAAATTTGAGTTGAGATTATAGACCTTATTTAATGTTTCGACGTACTCCATTTAAATGTAAAGGTTGTTTCCTAGGTCACGGCTAAGTCCCGAGGTTGATCATACGATAAAAATTCTGGTGCAAAAAAATTAAATGATATATTAGGTAATTAAACGAACAATTCCCTCACGAGCTTTAGCGAAAGGGTTTGGTACATTGAATTGTTACGAATCAGCGTATGCTCAGGATACACTACAACCTTGCTAAGTTAAAATACAAGCCAGCTTATTGTGGTGATTTTTTTCCATTTGAAAATTTATATTTGCTTTAATTTTTGCAAGTGATTTTTAAAAACTTGTGCAAAAGTATATGAAATTTTGAAGAATTTGAAAAGATACTTCGTTTCAGTTTTATTGAGAATTTTGCATGGGAATAGAATCTCTGAAATGTGTGCCTGCTTAAAATCTTAAGGAGCGGGCAAAGGCCATTGCAGATGATTGGAAGTCTAAGATTGATGTGGATGGGGACTTGGCCAATGCCAAGACCTTGGAGGTTCAGGCCTTCTTGCAGCTCTTGGCTACCTTTGGCATTGCAGCAGAATTCGACAGGGGTGATCTGCGCAAGCTTGTTTTAGCAGTGTCATGGCGCAAACAAATTGCTAAGCTTTGTGGACCACTTCGTCTGTCAGAAATAATGCCAGGTTTGTTTTTGTGAAATTCTCACATGGAAAAAATTCACTGCTAATTTTTGTGCCATTTATTTTGTATAAATTGAGTTAGCCAATTGATAAAGTCTCTACATTATTGCAATTAAAATTAGGATACATGAACGAGTAAAAGTGTGACTATATTATATACCAAATTAAACTTAGTCACCAAAAATTGTGGATTCTGTTTGTATACTGGTGTTTTTTTAAAACATTGAGTTTCTTAGCATCATTTGTGAGTCCTTCACTAAAAGTTATCTTTGATAGCTTGCCACTGTAACAAATTTCTTAGAAATATTACCTAATAAAATTGTAGTTTCTCTATACAAAATTTCACCCAACTCGACTATCTTCAAGTTCTCTCATGAGCTAGTTCCATAAAGTATTGGCCTAAATGCCTATTCATGGCCCAGTCTACCGTGTTAATTTGGTATATGAGATTTCCCTTGTAGGATAAAGTGGACTTCTTTTCTTAAGTTTATACATACAGTTCAAATTTTGTTCCACTTGGTTTTGATGTCATTTGAGGTCAAGGGTAATTTGATTTTATATGAAGTGGCATGATTGGACAATAATTCTGTCTTAAAAAAGATTTTCACTCTTTATCATAAAGCCAATTACACATGTTTGACTCTGCCCTCCCAAAAATGGGGCAAGCCAACTCATTGTAATTTTTTTTGTGAAATCTTGTGCATGACTTTGTTTTGTAGCTATCAAATGTCTAATTAAACATAACATTCTGTATTAATTATGAAAAAATATACATTGATAATGTGCATTCTATTGGAGTGACGTGTGCCTATTCATTTTGTTTTTAATTTTAACTTTGATGACTATGAAGTGGATTTTATCATGGAATGAGAAATATATTCTATAGCTTCACCTATTACTTACCAATGTGAATTTTGTGACTTTGCTTCGCACAGCTTTTGAACTCTCTAGTTATGGTCTATGCATACATTATCAGCAACTGTTTTTAAGAATAATTTTTTTCCTTCAAACTAAATGAAGGATGGAAACATTAATATATTAGTCGATTATTCTGCATTCCATAAGATTTCTACTCTGTACGTATGATCTGTTTTAAAATTGTCACTACTTATCTGTTTGTAAAGTTTATTTTTTCAGAATATTGATATGCTGCCATTCCATTGAGGAAGATTTCGTACTGTAGATTATGTGATGTCCCCATCCTAGTCAGGGCTTTAGAGTTGATGAGTTAGCTTATTTCTTGGACCCTCGTAGGCTAACAGGGTATGGACAAAGGGTCATGGAGATAGTGGATGGAGGATGATGTTCTTCAATTCAGTGTTGGGTTCAGTTCAGGCTTCGTTTGAGCAGTTTCTGACTCCGTTTGAGGATTTACTATTTATAGATGGGAAGTTGGCTATTTTTAGACAGGCCCTTGGTCACATGGGTTTTGTGAGCTTTATCTCCAGCTTCTGACGGTTCATCTTTTGGAGTCATATTGAGAGAGATATTAATTTTTTAGTGAATTACAGGGTATATTTAATTAATGATGTTTATTATAGTCACATTGACTTTTTAATAAAATATTTCACTTAAATTTATTTAAGTGGCTTATTTATTTTCTCTATAGTTGGGCGCCCATATTGAAAAGTGTTTTAACACTTATTAAACTTTTTATAATCCTAAAAGCAACCCTAATTGCAAATCGTGGGTTTTTGCATAAAGCCGCCCCTTATGAGAAATCAATTTGATTATTGTTGAATACTTGATATCTCATTTCTCTCTGGGTTTTGGAGCTTGAGGGTTTCAAACTGGATTCTTCATTGGAGAACGTCCATTCTTCAGTGCATGGTAATGGTGAGACTGTGAAAGATCAGTTGAATTGTTGCAGCTGTGGTTGGCTTCATTCAGAAGTCAAATTGGTGATTATTGCAGGCAGATCTGACTTCTTCAGGCAAATCAGTGATAGGAATTTAATTCTTTGTTGTTGTCGTTTCTTTGTTGGGCCTCTCTTTTCCAAGACTCACAATTTGCTCATTTTGGTGCCATCTTTCATGCTGTTTGGGCATCTAGTTTCTTAATAAGAGCAATTCTGAATTGTTTCCAGAATAAAAAAAATTAGAACTGTGTAATTTGCTGATTGAATCTTTTTAATTCAATAAATTGGCTAAAGGACCTACGGGTATGCTTCTAAATTCTCCAATTTATTGTTTCAGCTGATTAATTTCATGTATTCTGTCAATATGTGTTGAAAATTAAAAAAACCTTTTTTGCAACTTCTATCTATTTTTGAAAGACCATCTCTAATAATAAAAAAAAACACAAAAAGAATAATAAATTACAATAGGTTGAAGAATTGAACCAGCAAGGGTTCATCACAGTGGTATCAGAGCTCTGATCTTGCCATCCTGGAGGGTTAGGGGATTTTATATGCATCACCAACAGTTTGGGCATCATAGGTTTTATTCTTGCTGGAGATTCGGTTTACAGGGAAACCAATTTCAATTTGTTCAAAACTGAATTGAAAACATGGGTGACAGGAATGAAGCCACCAGAAACACTACACAAAATGATGACAACGAGGCAAGGGAGGTCATGAGAGGTATAGCAACTGGACAACAATAGGTAGCAATAGTATTGCAACAGCTAACTACCGCCATACAACAACTTTCAATACCTAAAGGTAATGATTATAATCAAGAAGAGAATGGCAGTATTGGCCATTCCAGCGCTCGTGTGACTAACACACGCACATATGACAGACCCACGCGCCCCACTTTTGTCAGAGCTAACCTGAAGATGAGGTTGATTCCAAAGCTGGAGATGACGTGGTTTTCGGTGACAATATCTTGGCAATCCATGATGAGTGGGATAGGTTACCACAGAGAGTTAAGGATCACCTTAACTTTGACAGGTATATTAGTCAGAAGAGAGATCATAACAGGAATTGGAAAAATTAGAAACCTTGGAACAAAACTAATGATCTCAAATATGCAATCAATTAGCTCACACTTTCTACTTTTGATGGGAGTGGTAGAGTTACAGATAGAGCTTGGATTAGCAAGTTGGATACCTTCTTGACCCTACGTCCTATGTCAGAAGAAGATGCTATTAAGTTTGCAGCTTTGCATTTGGATGGGGTAGCCCATGATTGGTGGCACCATGGGATGGTGACTTTGCATCATGACCTTATTACTACATACCAAGAATTCACTGACAGATTGGTTGAGCGTTTTGATAAAAGAGATCCAGGGTTGTATTTCAGGGATCTAGCCTAGCTGAAACAAATGGGCAATTTGGAATCTTACATTAGTGAATTTCAGAAGCTTTCAGTTATGGTAACTAACATCTCAGAGAGAAGGCTGGTCATTTTTTTTGTTGAAGGTCTTTATGAGCCTATGAAGGGTTGGATTAAGGCTTTTGATCCCCCTACCTTGCAAGAAGCCACGAGGAAGGCACGCAGCATGGAACTTACCGCTCCTCTTAGTAAGTTCACTCCAAACAACTCCAAACCGTTCTCATCATTTAATGACAGCAAGTCTGATCCAAAGAAATCAGAAAATGTGGATCAAGGGAAGAGGTTTGCAGCACCTTTGGATAGGGAAACACTTAATGATTTGCATAGAAGGAAGCTATGTTTTCATTGTAAGGGCCCTTATGATCAAAACCATGATTGTCCCCTCAAGCCTAAGGGTCAAAATAGGAATATGGAGTGGTTTTATGAGGGAGAAAACATGACTGATAACATAGACCAGCAAGCTGATCAAGATGATTCAGAGACTGAAAATTCAGAGAAGGGAGTTGAAAATGAAGGAGAATTTGATCTACAGGAAGCTCATATGTCTAGCATGCAAGGAGAAGGTTCTTTTAGGTTGTGTGGACTCTTGGTGGGTCAAGGAGTCATTTCTCTACTTGATACAGGTGCAACTCATAATTTCATAGATGCATGGTTGGTGGAGAAGCGTGGGATTCAAACTCAAGAGTTTGAAGGCATAAGGGTGAAAGTTGTTGATGGTAATGTGTTGATTTGTGATAAATGATTTCAGACTTACCCATGAAGCTCAATAATTATGAATTAAAGCTGATTTTTATGTGGTTAACATGGGAAACATGGATGTGGTACTTGGCATGACGTGGCTTCATGCAATAGGTGAATTTACACCCTACTTGGCATGACGTGGCTTCATGCAATAGGTGAATTTACACTCAACCTTAGAGATATGGAGATGAAATTCAAGGTTGATGAGTCTAATCATGTTCTTAAAGCTATCAAGGCCAGCAACTTAAAATTGATCACTCTTAAAAGAATGGAGAGACTTATGAGACATGACATGGTGGATTGGGCAACAGAGTGTAAACTAATGCCTACTTATGAAGAGCAACATAAAATACCTTACCATTCAGATATTTAGGAGCTTAGACTTAAGCATACAAAGGTGTTTAGTGACATACCTCTTGGTAGGCCTCTTGATAGAGGCATAGAGCACATTATTGAGCTTGAAGAGGGCACCAAGCCCATCATGATTACACCTTACCGACATCCCAAGCGGTTGAAAGATGAAATTGAGAAAACCATCAAAGAACTTCTAGCAATGGGACACATAAGGCCGAGTAAGTCTCCTTTCGCTTCATTGGTTGTTTTGGTGAAGAAAAAAGATGGCACACTTAAAATGTGCATTGATTACCGTATGCTGAATAGAAAGACTATAAAGAACATGTATCCCATTCCTCGCATCGATGAGTTGTTAGATGAGCTTCACGGAGCTTGTTATTTCTCTAAGATTGACTTGAGGACAGGTTATCATCAGATCAGTGTCAAGGAGTAGGATATTGAGAAGACTGCATTCATATGTCATTGTGGACACTATGAGTTTTTGGTTATGCTTTTTGGGTTAACCAACACACTAGACACCTTTCAGTCCACTATGAACAGGGTCTTCCAATTTCAGTTGAGGAGATTTGTTTTGGTTTTCTCTGATGACATTTTGGTTTACAGTAGAACTTAGGAGGAGCACTTGGTTCACTTGGATACTGTTTTAGGCATACTTGACAGGGAGTCCTTTTATGCCAAGGAGTCCAAGTGTGCATTGGGAATGGCAAAACTTTTGTATTTGGGTCACATAATCAGCTGAGAGGGAGTTCGCATGGATCCTAATAAGGTTCGTGCCATTGTTGATTGGCCTACGCCTGAGACCTTGTCTTAGCTCAGGGCATTTGTTGGTTTATGTGCCTTCTACTGTCGGTTTGTTAGTGGTTTCTCACGGCATGCCACACCACTTATTGATTTGACAAAGAAGGGTGTATTTATTTGGACACCTCTAGCACATGAGTGTTTTGAGAAGTTCAAGCAATTGATGACTACATGTCCAGTTCTTGCTTTACTCGATTTCACTAAACCTTTTGAGCTTCATTGTGATGCATGTGGAGAGGGTATTGGTGCAGTGATTATGCAGGATCGTCATCCTATAGCTTACGAGAGCAGGGAGCTTAGGGGTCCGAAGAGGAGCTATAGTATTTATGATAAGGAAATGTTGGCCATCATGCATGCAATGGCTAAGTTCAGGCAATATTTAGTTGGCGGCAAGTTTTGTGTCAGAACTGACCATAATAGCTTGAAGCATTTCCTTGGACAACAGGATTTAAATGAGTGTCAACAGAAGTGGGTCAGCAAGTTACAGTCTTATGATTTGACATCTCATATGTCAAAGGGACTCGGAACATTGTTGCTGATGCCTTATCTCGCCGTCCCCATTTGAGCTCCATGGCAGCTGTTTTCGAGGATTGGAAACACTTGATTATAGCAGAGTATGCGAAGAATCTATGGGCCTCTGGTATTATTGATGGGACAGTACATGATAGTAGGTACTCTCTTGCGAATGACCTCATTATTTACAAAGAGAGGATATTTCTAGTCCTAGGTTTTGAGGTGAAGTGCATAGTGTTGAGGACTTTCCATGATTCACCTATGGCTGGACATCCCTGTTACTTTAAGACCTATAGGCAGGTACGGGAGAGATTCTCTTGGAAGGGTCTCAAGTCTGATGTTCTTCAGTATGTTAGAGAGTGTTCCGTTTGCCAGCAGAACAAGCAGGAGCACAACTTTCCTGCAGGGTTACTTCAGCCGCTTCCTATTCCTGACAGGAAGTGGGAATGCTTGTCTATGGACTTCATCACGGGCTTGCCTAAAGCCTAGGGTAGTCACAACATTTATGTGGTAGTTGATCGGTTGACTAAGTATGCACATTTCTTCCCGATCACAACTACTTATTTAGTTGTATAGGTGGCCGATCTTTTCTTTCGTGAGGTATTCAGATTGAATGGTTTACCTTAGAGTATTGTCAGTGATAGGGACAACAGGTTCATGGGTCACTTCTGGTAGGAGTTATTTGGACTTTGCAGGACAAAGCTCACTCCGAGTACCAGTTACCACCCCTAGACTGATGGATAGACAAAGATTGTCAACAAATGGGTGGAAGGATACCTGCGAAACCACATTTCAAGGCAACAGAAGGCTTGGGTGAAGTGGTTACACTTGTGCGAGTATTGTTATAATTCCACTCGCCACATGACTATTCAGATGACACCTTTTAGAGCCTTGTATGGTTATGATGCACTGAGTTTCCTAGATTTATTGTTGAGCGATTGCAGAGTGCCTAGTGCTGGGGATTTGTTACAGGAGAACCAGGACATTATGAGAGCTCTTCGTGAGAAGATCTAGAAAGCTCAGAATTAGTAGAAGCAGTATGCTGATCAGATCAGGGTTGAACGAGCATTTGACATTGGAGATATGGTATATCTGATGCTTTAGCCCTATAGGCAGTCCACTTTGAGGAAGAATGGTGCAGAGAAACTCAAGCCACGCTACTATGGACCATTCATGATTGTCAGGCGTATTGGTGAGGTGGCTTATGAGTTAGATTTACTGACAGATAGTAAGGTTCATAATGTGCTCCATGTGTCACGCCTTAAGAAGGCATTGGGACAACATATAGTTCCTTATGTAGTTTTACCACCCCTGGATGATGAGGGGAAGTTAGTGCTAGTACCTGAGGCCATCTTGGAGTTCAGAGAGTGTCATTTGCGGAGAAGTGTCATTAGGGAAATTTTGATTAAATGGAAGGATCTGCTGATAGAGGATGCTACTTGGGAGAGCGATAGCATTTTACAGCATCCAGCATTGAGTTTGCTTGAGGACAAGCAAATTTAGGGAGGGCGGACTGTGATGTCCCCATCCTAGTCAAGGCTTTAGAGTTGATGAGTTAGCTTATTTCTTGGACCCTCGTAGGCTAACAGGGTATGGACAGAGGGTCATGGAGATAGTGGATGGAGGATGATGTTCTTCAGTTCAGTGTTGGGTTCAGTTCAGGCTTCGTTTGAGTAGTTTTTGACTCCGTTTGAGGGATTTGCTATTTATAGATGGGAAGTTGGCTATTTTTAGACAGGCCCCTGGTCACATGGGTTTTGTGAGCTTTATCTCCAGGTTCTGACGGTTCATCTTTTGGAGTCATATTGAGAGAGATTAATTTTTTAGTGAATTACAGGTTATATTTAATTAATGACGTTTATTATAAAGTCACATAGACTTTTTAATAAAATATTTCACTTAAATTTATTTAAGTGGCTTATTTATTTTCTCTATAGTTGGGCGCCCATATTTTAAAGTGTTTTAACACTTTAAAATTTTTTTATAACCCTAAAAGCAACCCTAATTGCAAATCGTGGGTTTTTGCATAAAGCTGCCCCTTATGAGAAATCAATTTGATTATTGTTGAATACTTGATATCTCATTTCTCTCTGGGTTTTGGAGCTTGAGGGTTTCAGACTGGATTCTTCATTGGAGAACGTCCATTCTTCAGTGCATGGTAATGGTGAGACTGTGAAAGATCAGTTGAATTGTTGCAGCTGTGGTTGGCTTCATTCAGAAGTCAAATTGGTGATTATTGCAGGCAGATCTGACTTCTTCAAGCAGATCGGTGATAGGAATTTAATTCTTTGTTGTTGCTGCCGTTTTTTTGTTGGGCATCTCTTTTCCAAGACTCACAATTTGCTCATTTTGGCGCCATCTTTCATGTTGTTTGGGCGTCTAGTTTCTTAATAAGAGCAATTCTGAATTGTTTCCAGAATTAAAAAAATCAGAACTTTGTAAGCTGATGATTGAATCTTTTTAACAATAAATTGGCTAAGGACCTACGGGTATGCTTCTAAATTCTCCAATTTATTGTTTCAGCTGATTAATTTCATGTATTCTGTCAATATGTGTTGAAAATTAAAGAAACCCTTTCTGGAACTTCTGTCTATTTCTGAAAGACCATCTCTAATAATAAAAAAAACACAAAAAGAATAATAAATTACAACAGGTTGAAGAATTGAACCAGCAAGGGTTCATCACAGATTATATATAAATTATAAGAATATTATTTCAGTCCTTGGGAATTGTGAATTGGCATAAGGGAGCTGTACCCCATATAGCATTTTACCCCAAAAAAATTACCGTTCAAAAGGGCTGCTCCATAGGAGGGCCAGCAGTCTTTATATTTCATATTACGTATCAAAATAACATTTCTATTTCTATAATATTTTAAATGTAGTATAAACATTCCTCTTATTAATTTATCATTCCATTGACACTACCGCAATATCTTCTTCTGTGTCTGAATCTTCAAGATCAATAGCGAGCACCAATCCTCACTGTTAGTGTTTGAAGCCTCAGCAACCATCTTCAAAAATTCAGTGCCCACCTCACATTGTGCGTGCATTAATTATCTTTTGCGCCCACTGCTCGGATTAGAAAACGCACCCATGGGCTGTTAAAGTGTGGATAGATTGAGGGCCAATCACCTAGATCATTGGGGAACCCAAGCCTCAACACTGCATCATCCAACCCTTTTTTCAACCCACCATGCTAGTGCAGCCTTATTAGTGTTTTGGCCACTAGTTTGATGCAATCTTTTGGCTCAGCAAAGTCTAACATTACTGCAACAAAAATCGAAGCAATGTTATATTAACTTTGTTGCTATGGGCTGAAGACAAAAACGTTTTACTGAATAGCATCCTCAGAGCCTATAACACCTTTGGAGACTTCGTTTTAAACACCTTCAATCGTAGCTCCAAAATTTTACCCCTTAAAAAGCTATTTGCTCTTTTTAGCTATGAACATATGGTCAAGTCCACTTTTTCATTTGGGACACAACCTCGTCTGTCTCAAATGAATCTCTCTACACAACAAATGGCATTCACATTCATCATTATGCAAATAATGGAAATGTACTATCCTTACATTTCTCACAAGCAGCCAATCGAGAAGCACAACCTCCTACCTCATCAATTTATTGTGTGATCATGCACCATGAGGGAAATCTCTACAATAATCTTTTTGCCCATATTCCAGCTCAACCACCGACACTTAATCATCTCTACATTGGTGAGCTTATTTGCCTCTTTGTTTACTTGTACACGTGTTGCATAATGATCGCATCAAATAAATTCAAAAGCTCTTGACAACTCTCCAAATGTCGTTTAGTTCCCCATTTGTCATCCTTCCATTGCAAATAGCATTTTATTGTTATCAACAAGTCTCTTGTGATTACCAGTCTCCTTATTCCAATTTTGGTTCCTTCTTGAATGCCATAAAGCATCGCTTGAAATTTGGCTTCATTATTAGTACCAACGAGTAGTTTTTGCCATTGTCCCTAGAAATTCACCATTATGAATTTTAATGATACATCTAGCATTCTACACTCCTAGGTTTCTCCTAGATGCACCATCAAAATTCAGTTTGACCTAGCCATTCTTTGGAGGTAGCCATTTTGCATTTTTTACTGGATTATCCCTAGGCCTCCCAAGAACGAGAGGCACTCCAAACTTTCCTAATCCCCCCATCCCAATTTGTGAACGAATTGCTCTTCAATGTTAGGTGATTGGTAGCATTACCTACCACTTCCTTAGTAGCATTGTGGACTTTTTCCTCGATTCTTCTACAGATAAACCCAAATTTAAAGGAGATTGAGATGAGATCGAATTCTGAAATTTGAAGGCAAAAGTTACAAGTGGAAAAAGCTCAAACAAGATGTAAACAATGTCAATGGTTGCTCACTTTGTGGAAGAGTGCAAAAAAATAAACAAAGACAAAAGAATAAAGATGAAGAATAAAAAGAAAAATGATAACAAGGTGATTTTAAGTGAAAAGATACGCGAAACCGAGGACTCCGGGGACCAACCACCTATGGGAAAAACGAAAAAATAGAAGACGAAATATGCCCAGTAGACGATGGTAGCCCTCTAAGGATGTTATTATAAGGGGATCATACAATAATAAATCAACTTTGGAGGTATGTCTTGAAATGTTTGGAATTAAGTCAAGACAGGATAATAAAGAACATGTGCCACTGGAGCTGACTTATACAGAGGAAGAGACTAAAGAGCATTTGGCAGATGAATCAGAGGAAGAAGTGGACATGTTGGAGGAAAGACTAATAAGTCAATTAGTGTCAAAGACAAAATAAGGAAAAGATAGGGGAGAAACATGCAAGGGGACAAAAGACCAATAAAGTGAAATTGGAAATTGCAAGCAAGGCTAAAGGACAAATGAAGTTGCCAGTATGGGGGTGATGTGGTCCTCATTACTAAATTGAGATTACCTGGTTACCTTGGTAAAAATTGATTCTAAAAACTATACTTGATTCTACAAAATATCACACTTCCAAAAGCCACTAAAAAAATAATTAGTGGTCCCCAAAAATGATCTCCATGGTAAAGCTTACAAACCAGGGATTTCTCATCTCTGGGATTGCAAGTTGGGGACAAAATGTTCCCCTTCTGCCCTTTGGGTGCCACCTGCAAAGGGGTCCATCCTCATGATAGCTCTGCTGTGAAGGGGATGTCTCTAGGAATGTTTCCTTCTGCAGGGCATGTCCAACGACATCTTGCTGTTCCTAGGATTCGGTTGTGCATACATTCCTAAATCGTCCCAGGGATAGCAGTGTGTTTTTACATCATTTAACATAACATTCATTTTTTAAAATTGCAGTTAAGCGTTGTCAATTTTCATTTCATAAATGTTTGTGAGTTTCTGAATCCTTATTACTATTTCCTTGAGTATCGGGTTTGGGTTTGGGTTTGGTTTAGGGTATGCAAACATGGGCAAATTAATTTTTGGGGTTAGGTTTGTTTTGGGTTTCTTCGTACAAAAACCATATAAATATCATAAATATATACATTTTTGCAGCCTAGAAACAAGAATTAAGTTCAGAGTACCATGTAGTATTGTTATCCTCGTTTTTGGTTATTTTACAAAAAAAAGGATAACCCCTATGAATTTTTATCCAAATTCGTAATTTAACTCTCTAAGTTCGTTTTTCGAGGCGAGTTTTCGCTTCATTAGTCTTACTAGGATTTTCGTGGTGGTTTCCCTGATACTAGTTTAAGTTGTTAATTTGCAAAAATTAAAAAGTTTTTCTTTTAAAGTTTTTGTAAATTGGTGTCATATCGGATTTCAAGTCCAATCTTGCACTTGTTCTTTGGTTTTTAGCTGCAATTCGGACTTATAAGTTCGACTTACACCTCTTCTTGTTTCTAGGTGCAAATCGAACTTACAAGTTCGAATAGCACCTATGTATAAGTCATGCACCAAAAATGTGTATTTTGGGGTTGTAAACCTGAAATATACACATCTTGGTGTATTTCGGGTTTACAACCCTGAAATACACATTTATTTCGCACGATAACATTTAATGACTAAGTCATTGAAACCTTTTTGATTTCCTCTTGTTTTTGATCTTCTTTTTGTATCTCTTTTGGGTCATTTCGCATTCTATGATTCTCCGTGCCTAAAGCTTTGGTTGAGTTGTGGAGATCTTGGAGCCGAAGCCGGATTTTCAAGCTTCGTCCTTTTCGGTATGTCATCATTTCTTTCTTTCTTGTTTTGAGTTTTCTTGCTTTAGGGATTTTGTGTTTACCTGAGTGTTATTTGGGCTTTTCTTTCCCATTCTATCTTTATTGTTTAACGTTGTTTGGACTCATGAGTCTAAGCAACGCTTTTTGAGAGCGGTTGTTCGGGCTCATGATCCCAAACAATGTTCTGTTTTCAAACCACCCTTTTCGATGGATGTTGGGGTTACAATCCCATCATACATCGAGTATCGTCTTTCTGGTATATGGTGGGGTGTAGCCCGACATACACCGGAGACTTAAATAATCCTTCTTTGGTGGATGTTGACGACATAGCCACGACATACACTGAAGACTTAAATAATCCTTCTTTGGCGAATGTTGACGACATAGCCCCGACATACGTTGAATCCCATCGTTTGGTATATGGCGAGGCTATGACTCCGACATATACCAAAGACTTAAGTCATCCTGATTTCGATGTAAGGCGAGGTTTCGACCCCGACCTACACCAAGTTCTTCCCTTTGGGTGTAAGTTGGGGCCGTAACCTTGCCTTACACTGACATCAATACTCAATGAGAACGGTGCTTTGTTTGGTGCATGTTGAGGCCGTAACCCCAACCTACACCTAATCTCTCCTTCGTGGTATAGATCGGGGTTACGACATCGACATGCACCCACACGAATCATTTAACTTTGTTGTTTCCAATGTGGTGTGAATCGGGTTTGTAAGCCTAATCTACACCACATTTTTGTATAAAACCTCCCAAGTGAAGATCGGGTTTACAAACCTGATTTGCACCATTGTGATATGCCAAACTTTCCTAAATGCAAATTGGACTTACAAGTCTGAAATGCACTTCATGAACCACACTTATGTTAGTGCACACAAATGTAAATTGGGATCACAAACCTGATTTACACCCAAAGACAATCTTGTTCTACCAATGAATTAGGGTTTTTTAGAACCCTGATGAAGTAAATCTGGCGAGCTAAACATGGTGATGATCTCTATTTCAAACGTTGCAGTTACAGTCACAGTCAAATGACGGAGCCGTCTCCAAGTGAAAGAACCACGAAGTTTAAGAAGTAGGATTCTCATCCGGTCTTCCCACCTTCTTTAGTGTCATCTAATATTGACAACATTAGAGACACAAAAATTGGTTATGTGGATCTGGAAGAGTTTCTTAAGAGAGTTAAAAGAGCCACTTGAATATTACAAGATGGAGGCAACTATTAATAGTGGTATTCATTTAGTTGCAACTGTTCCAATGTCAGCACAAAACCCTAAATTTGTGTTAGCATTAGCTAATAGGTTTGATCCAGCAAGCAAGTCTGTCAAGGATGTAGAAGGAAAGAAGACACTCACTAAGTTCTCATCCAATTTTCAACTGTCCAAACATTGATCAGTATGCTAATATTGACATTTAGTCAACTTAGACATATTATGACAATAATTCAGATAAGTGTAGGAGGAATAGCAATGATAATTGGCTAAAGTCTCCTAGGCCCACCATTGCAAGATGGCCTAAGACCATTCACCGAAGTGACTTCATTGAGGAGGTAAATGATTTAATTACCCTTAGTAGGGTGAAAGGGCTCCCCGTTTTAGATACATATCATGAATGGATGTATCAATAGATCCATATCATTTGACAAAACAAGAAAATGATCTATTGGGGTAAACAAATAAGTGATGCTTTGTGTGAACAACTTACCAAGGTCCCAACTACTTCGAAGTTTAATACGACTTCATATCTAGTGTATGCAGTAACCTCAACAAGGCACTTTCCAGAATTGTCTACAATAGGGGATAGGAGCCAGATTCCATTATATCAATATTACTCTTAGTTGACTCTAATGAACAGTTCACATCATTTTAGGAGAGTAAATGATGCCTTCTTCTATCATTACATGTGTATGTTTGACAAGGATCTCTAGATGAAGAAGGTGTCAGATGAAGCTTGGAATGTAGTGAATAAGTATATCTGCATGTTCCTACAATTCCCCACTTTCACCCGTTTTAGAGTAGGATGCTATGATGATGATCTTTTCATGTTCCCTAGGTACCCATCAAACAAAATTGTTCTCATGGAGTTGGCCTGTTAGATGGTAGCAGTACATGAACGCTAGTTAGGTTCATACAAGCCTGGATTCAAGTTTTCTCTCACCATTGGGAGATAATAAATTCCATTTACAAGGCCAAGGCCATGGATGAGGAAATGAGAAGGGTTACAATGAAGCTCTTCAAGGCTAGGAAATATTTTGACTATAGGGGCATAAAGAACAAGTTAAAGAAAAGCTATACTCATGTTCACCGTGTAGAAGATATCTAGATAGATTGTAGAACAAAAGAGGATATCAGAAAGCTTGGTTATTGTCATCTTACTGTGGAACAAATTGAAAACCTAAATCTTGCTGATATTCCTAAGGATCTTGAAGATGATGGGAACATTCTAGATTCAATATATGAAAAGAATAATATTGCAGATTCGCCACTTCCACTCATCCAGTGGTCACAGAAGGAAACCACTTCAATAAGGGGGAGGTTCCTGAATATTCTTGCCAATACTAATGTCTAGTTAACACAAAAAGGAATTCAATTGAATCCATTCTAGACTAGATCGGAAGATGACATTGCAGGACTAGTTGGAAAGACTTTTGAGCTGAGGATTAAGAGTAGGCAAGATGCAACTGCCCAAAAGGCTCCCAAATTCAAGTTTATTGTTGGAAAAGGGAAAGATACGGGCTAAGGAGAATCATCAGTTCAAGATACTCAGACATAAGAAGAAGCCGAGGAAGAGCTGCAACAAGAAGGACAAGTAGAGAGAGAGCAAGAAGAGGAGCTTGATGAGGAGGGATTACTTGAAATTCCTAGTACCTCCTAGTCCGAAAGGGCACAAAAATCCATTCCTCACACATCTCATGATGCTCCAGGTGGTATTCCTCAAGTTTCTGTTTCTAATCCTATTCCTTTCGGTTCCACCATTTCCTATGCTTCGGATGCCCCTGCTGTAGTGATTCACACTATTCCCTCCACAACAACTAGTGAGTCAGCCTTAGACACTCCATAGGACTATTGAAAATGTGTTTCTCCCAAATCTGACTGAAGTGTCTTCTTCTATGTTGGAAGATTTTGATAAATTCACGTTAGAGACTGAGCTTACACCTAAAGTTTCAGTCACGAAGAACCCACCTACAATTGTGACTTCTACTCCTCCCATTGTGACTACAAATGTACAGGAGCAAGAACTTTCATCTCAAGTATTGGCCACAACGTTTGAAGATGACTATTGAAAATGTGTTTCTCCCAAATCTGATCGAAGTGTCTTCTTCTATGTTGGAAGATTTTGATAAATTCACGTTAGAGACTGAGCTTGCACCTAAAGTTTCAGTCACAAAGAACCCACCTGCAATTGTGACTTCTACTCCTCTCATTGTGACTACAAATGTACAGGAGCAAGAACTTTCATATTGGCCACAACGTTTGAAGATGACACACCTCTACCACCTTGGTTAGTCTCTAATACTCCTAAGAGGAAGAAGCAAGCCATCTTTCCAGATGATTTTGACTTCAGTCAGTTGGCTCCTGATAAGCCAAAGGTTACATAGAAGGCTAAGACTTTGTCTAGGGTTAAGGTAGATAAGTCAAAGAACAAGTATGTTGAACTTGCAATACCTCCTCCAGATATAGATGTTGACAAGATCCAGCCCATAGACTATGTTATCAATAGGATTGAATTGGGCAGGCAAACCCATGAAGGAATCATAGAGGATGCTCAATCATCTTTTGATAATCTTCTGGCAAGGTATAACGAAGAGAGTAAAACAGGATAAGCTTAAGAAACAAGTGGAACAACTCACCAGTGTGTTGATTAAGATAACAAAGTCTTTAGAGATAATTCAGCTAGTAACTTCGTTAGTTGACGAGCAAGTCATCAAACAGATTGAGAAGGTCACTTCACAAGGCAGATCAGCGAGTGAATTGATGGATAGGATTTTAAGTCAAGGAACACATCTTCTATGCTTTGCAGTTACATTGATTAACAATTTAGGTGTTAAGTTCGAGATAGATAAAACATTGGATCTACTTTCACAGGAATTGGAGACGCAAGAGAAAGACTTCGACTCATGGTTGAAGTTAGAAGATTTTTAGTTGGATGTTTTGATAGATAATGGAGTACTTCCTTCAAGAGACATGTATATTGAACAAAGAGAAGCAATAGAACATTAGATGAACACTTTAGAAATGCTTATCAAGGATATGTGAAGGCACAAAAATAATGTAATGATAAAGGAAAGGAAATCATTGAAAAAGTATCAGAACTTCCGTGCACATTCCTTGATGAGAATCAAAACCTCTTCATGAAGATGTTATCATCAGAGAATTCAGCTTGCTCATCGGAGAAGAGGTTGCTAAAGAAATTATCTCAAATCTTCAATTGATAAAAAGATAGATATTCAGGTTAATCTGGACAAGTTGGCTTCCCTTCTGAAGAAGAACAAGATGTTATGTTGGCCTTGGAGATTCTATCATTCGAGTCAAAGTTGTCACGAGTCATACTCAAGGACCTGATGAAGAACAAATGAAGATTGCCTTGCAGAAGTTCGAGGAATTCATGAAACAAGATCATAATGGAGTGTCTGGTGACACTTAGTAGTTTTACATTTTCTGAAGATGTAGGTGCATTTTTGTAGTTAGCATTCGACACTTCAAGTGTCATTTTATATTCATGTTTTTGCATCTAGAATATGCCCAAGTTCTAAGTCAAGTAGGACTCATTTTTGACTTAATCATAGTTTGTTGTAGCTTTCCTAGATTAGCTCTTTGCCCCTCTCCTATATATATGAGGGTGCTCATTGTAATTATCATCTTTAATTTTATGCAACAAAACAATGCCCAAGTGAAGAGCAAAGTGAAACTTTCAGTTCATATTGTTATTTTGCAAACTTGATCAAATAAGAAAACATCTTTGGCATTCAGACTTTGTGTTGGATTCATTGTGGTTTATGGTGAGAGTGCTCTTATGTCATTCTTATTGTAAAATCTTGTTTTGATTGGGTAAAGCATTGTGGAGAAGTATTGTTAAAGAGTAGAACAAATCTTGTTTTGTTAACTTTGTGTTACATCGCAGCATTTGTAAGGTAGAATTAGTACAAAGATAACCATTTAAAGACTTTGAGTTTTATTTTGTTGTTTTAGGTAAAAGTTTATAAAATTGTAAGTGGGTATCAATACAAAGACTTTGTGCTTTGTCTTGTTATCTTGGAAAGTTCAAGTGTTATTTTCTCGTCCAGAGGAAGCAACGAAAGACTTCGTTGGAAACTTTGCTTCTTGTTATTTGTATATTTCATTAGTGTACTTTGAGTTATTCTGTAGTAACTTAGAAGTTGTTTAAATCTTTATTGCTCTTAATTGTAACTTCTTTTCTGAAAAAAGAGAAAATAATAACATCTATTCTAAAAAAGAGAATAAGATGATGTATCACCCAAGTTTAGATTAGGATTCATAGTTAGAGTTTTGTTCTAAGTAGAGAAGAGTAGTAAGCAAAGGGGGAGCCTTCCCTTATAGGTAGGAGAAATTTAATCTCTCGTACTGTGGATGAAACCACAATTTTGTGAACTTCCCCAGTTTACAAAATTTTCAACCACAAGTATCATACAATAAACATTCATAAAAATGAAAAATACTATTTCAATGTTAATTTGTCAAATTCATGACATTCATTATTCATTATTAAAACAGTAAAATAATTAAAAATGGGATACAAGCAACACTGTGGTGCCAGGGAGATGGGATCGACTTACCAGAACAGTCTTTTTACTGCTGGTTAATGATACAACGATGCACCTTAAATTCAATCAGTTTCATTTCCTTATGTGAGGAATTTTTGGTTTAATGGTTCGTCCATGTTATTTTGCAGCCTTTTAATGTCCTGATGGGCCTACTCCCTATACATGTCTATATAATAAATATGTAGCTTTTTTCCTTTTCTCAAAGATTAGTAATGTTAATGTTGTACCATTAGAGAGGGGAAGAGGTGTTTGAGCTAGGTATATTACAATATAATAATTTGACAATAATAAACATAGCCAATTTTGAGATTATCAAACAGTATATTTGCATACCAACATAATTCATCACTGTATGCACGTACATAAAAGAGCATCAGGATATATTCCAAGGGCTTTTTGGTAGCATAATGAAACAAAAACAGAAGAAAAGAAAATATGGCAGAGCCCATTGTAATATGCCAAAATAAAAACACAATTGTTTTCCTTTGAAAAGTAAACTGATTCCCAATAGTAGTAAACTTGCCCAAACAATCAATCAATATATATATAAATGGCCTGGTCAAAAAAGAGAAAGAAAATTGTTCTTTTAAGGAAAAAAAGTTGTATTTTTTTACAGTGGGTTTGCCTGGGGTTGTTTCGGTTGAATCCAGACCTGTTTGACAGGACTCTGGATATCTCCATAGGCATTTCGAATCAGAATCCAGATTTAGTTTGAATTGGACCCAGATCCGTTAGGTTTTCTGATCAATCAGTACTCGGCTGTTTCCTTGCAAGCAGATGAAACAAAAACAGAGAAGAAAAAATAAAAAAATATTAATACAAAATATTACTTCATTTATTTTGAACTTTTTTGTTTTTAAACCTTGAATTACTAGATATAAGAATTTACCAATTCAAGTTTATTTTTTCTATGTAATGCCTGCCTGTTGCTTGCATATTAGATGAATTGTAAATTTCTACTTTTTCAACTTAAGCTCATTACATTTGATAATGTTCCGTTGTATTTGTTATCTCTAATGAAAGACCAGCTTAAAATAGTTAAAGAAATGATCTGCCTTGGGGATTTAACATTAAGAAAGGGATTTAGCTGTTCTAGTGATGAGGAGTATGTCGTGGCATTTGTGTTGGACGATATATTTGGTGAACCCATAAGGACCCTCAAAAAAGGGAATTACATAAAATGGATCTGAAAAATAAGATTTTTATGATACTGAGAGGCATTCTATAGTGAGACAAGGGGTTTAAGAATTTATGTCAATAAAAACCCATAGATAGTAAAAAGGTGCCGTTAGCATAGGTCTGTGCTTGGTGGTAGTGGAAGAGTGGATTGCGCCGCAAGTAACTGACATCGAGGAAGGTAACCCAATTGATTCCATTATTTTGGATGAAAAATGCTTCAAGCATCTTCAGTGGTAGTGTAATGCTTTTATATATTTCAGATAGGCAATACGAACATCAAACTGGGATTATGTGATGGAAGGATATTTTCAGAGAGACTAGCAGCCAGATGCTGCTCCAAAATAATAGAAACGTAGCGGCAACATGAAGAGGCTCATAGCTAGACTGTTAGATGTTATGAAAGCCTTGAGTGCAGCCGAATGCATCAGCACTGGAATACCTTGCTCACTGCTCATTCTCCCTGGAATTGCGAATGCTGCAGCAAGAGTAACAGTAGCTATCGGAGCTGCAATTATTGAAAGCGTTAGGATGAGTTCCTTTTCAGAAAAAGCCCTCTTTAATATTCTGTGTCTTCTTGAGACATTTTTTATGATCTGACTTTACAGAGGATGCCTCTTCTTCCATCTTAATTATCTGTCTTGCCTCTCTTTTGCCAAAGCTATTTCTCAAGAGTTTCCTTGACTACTCTGAATTATTTCCTATTCTCAGACGTATTGATTCCGTTTTTAAGAAACGGCCCCTGCTTCCATCTCTCAAATTAGTGCACTAATCCCCTTTCTTTTCACTTCCACTGTCTCCTTGTGCTATGGTCTTCTACTCTTTTCTGTGATTCACAGATAATGGCATTTACAAATCCTTAAATAGCCAGAAAAAACTGCATTGAGATTGCTGGATGGCCACAGGCACTGATTTTATATTCCCCCTACGTTTTAATGGCCATTGATAAGATTAAAGAAATTGCTTTCCCCATGGAGGATGAAATGGTTTCCCATTTTATAGTGCTCCAAGAAAGATCAATTTACATGTCCTCCGGTACCCACTTGAGCTGGGGGGAGCTGGACCTTGTGACCCCGTGCTTTAACACAGGAAGTTCTCACCAATCGAGCCAGGCCCCTATAGCCCAATTTATTATTAGTATTTAAATGATAATATATCTTTTAATTATGTTGAAAAAAATAAGAATATGCAATAGGTAAATTTTGAACTTTTAAATTCAATTGCTGATTGGAATGAGGTTTACATCTTAACTGGTAGATAATAAATGTTTATTATTGTCTATTTGGAATATATAGTTTTAATTAGGTAAAATAAATAATAGAAAAATGAAATAATTGTAAAAATATGTTAAATTATATGTTTGATTTTAAAATTTGAGTGCAAATGTAAAAACCACATAAAAATTATGTGATTATTTGATGTTAAATAATGGTGGATGATTAGAATTTAATGCAATGAATGTCTTTTTTTCCATGAAATTGTAAAGATTTGTGTAAATTTGGCCTACAACCAAAGTGTATGATGGGGCAAGTTGGATATCTCTCGCCATAACACATACACACCCACGCGCACGCACACACGCACACAATATTAAAATTAGAAAATAAATTTAATATTAATATTTTATATTTCATTATAAAATTAATATATAATTTTATAATATTATATTAAATTATAAAAAGTAATATTAAGTTTTAATATATAGCATGTAAAAACAAATTAACATACATCTAACATAACTTTTAAAACACAAAATTCTCAACTGGAAGATTTGAAAGCCGAGATTGTTTATAAAATGAATCGCAATAGTTATGTTAGATGTATGTTAATTTGTTTTTACATGCTATATATATATCATTTGTTAAAATTTAATATCATTTTTTATAATTTAATATAATATTATAACATTATATATATATATATATATATAGCATGTAAAAACAAATTAACATACATCTAACATTTATAAAAAGAATCGCAATAGTTATGTTAGATGTATGTTAATTTGTTTTCACATGCTATATATATATATCATTTGTTAAAATTTAATATTATTTTTTATAATTTAATATAATATTTTAACATTATATATTAATTTTATAATGCTATATTAAATATTAATATTAAATTTCATTTTTAATTTTAATATTATATTATAATATTATATATTATTAATATTGTATAACATTTAAAAATATTATTTTACATCAAACATCAAAAATATTAATAATATTTATTCTACATCTTTTTAGAAATTTTTTTTAAGGCTATAAATATATATTTTATATGTTTTTGTAGTGATGAACCCAAAACAAACCCATCCCCAATTTTTATTTTGTCCAAACCCGCAATCGAACCCGAGCCCGAACAGGAACCAGCAACTTAGTTATTTAATATATGTAGGCTAGTATTAGAAACACACAAAAAAATATAGAAAAACCCAAATAACACTAGCTAACTTTTTAAAGATTTTGGAGTTTGGTCAGAAACCATGGGTTAGAGGGATCTCTTTATTCTTTTTTGAGGTTGCTAACTGCTTTAACGTGGGTACCATTTCCATTAGAGTTTGAACCTTGTACAGTGTGTTCCCCTTTACCACTACACTACAGCCTTTTAAACAAGAGACACGTCTTCTTGGTTGTGAGATTCTACATGCAATTTATCATATAGTAATATGCCTTTGCCTTGATCGTGTCCATTTAGTTTACTGTTATTCCATATCTATAATAACACTGATCCTTTTATTTCATATTTATAATAAAAATATGTTGCTGATTTGTAATGGGACATTCCCAGAATTGGGTCACGCATGCGAGGGTATTTGGCAAAGGTGTGGTGGGACACCTTTGGGTTTGTCCTGGGTGAACCCTGTCGAACCAAGCCCTGCAAAATGTCTTTTTCAATTTCTGTTTTATGAGCTGGGTGAAGAGATGTACCTCTAGGTGCTAATCTGCCAGTCCCAGTGAGTTCTTGTCTCAGTCCTCATCTATATATCTGGAATGTGATTTCTGGTAGAGTACGCACAGGTGTCTTGTTCAAATCTTCAATGCTAGCTGTGACTATCATTTGGAAGCTTGACAATGGGTGACATGCATCACTTTATTGTTTCTTTTCATGCAAGTTCCATCAAAATAGGGGATCTACTCATTTAAGCCACAATCAAATAATAGTCAACAATGGCACCAACTCATCCAACACCGGCAAAATCCTATTCTTGGTTGTGAATTCTTTCTAGTTTGTCATTTCTTTGAGAATGAAAGAGGAAATGCGCAAACAGAAATTAAACTATTTGATTCACATGCCACAATATATGGCAAACGTGGGTTGAGGGAGGCTCATTTCGAAAGAGTTGGGAGTGTGGGGAGCTTTGCTCACTATGTCATCCACTTTTTTATTAAAGAAGAGACTATAATATTATTAGATATTGGAGAGCGAGTATTACAAAGAAGTCATCTACTTATATAGAGTTTGGGAGATGCAACTGACAATTATTAAATGTGACATTTGTCCAAGATGCTAAATGCTAATAATAGCAACACTAACACACCATTAGGTCACTACATCAACATTATTACTAAGATAAGCCTTATAGTCCAATGCTCCCCCTTAAGACTTACTATACTAAAAGCAAAACATACTAACGCAAACTTAAAACTAAAAGCCTCAAAACCAAACAGAACCATATATTCTTCATAAGTTCTTTGAAAATTGTCTTTGGCTGAGGTAGACCTCTATCAAGCTGCCTTGTGAGCCTTATATATTCTAATATCCACTTTAATGCTTATTGGACTAACAGCAAAACAGGTTAATGCAATGACTGAAAACTAAAAACCTCAAAACCAAAATAGAACCATATATTTGTTAAAAGCTTTTCTTTGAAAATAGTTCTTGGGCGAGGTAGAACACCATCAAGCCGCCTCTTAACTTGTAAAGGTGTTTGAGCTAAACTTCTGCTTTCCTGGATTCTACATCCCCAAACTCCTAAATTATTGAACAACCATGAACGTTGAGCTACATCCACAACACTCTTCAACTTGTCTTATGACCCTCATAGTGGTATAATCCTCAATATTCACAAACTTTATTCTAATTGTGCAGCTATCTATGCTTGAGCTTTATCTACACTAGATCTTTTCTCGTCTTTGAAGAAAATGAGTATTCAGCAGTGAATTCCTCACCACTGCCAACATCTTTTACAATGGGTACATTATCTTCATTTGTTTTTTCTTTGAGCTTTCCCTTGGAAACATCATTGGCTCGAATTCTACAGTTCCAGGTTGTGTGACCTATTTTATTGCAGTAGTAACATTCAATCTCCCTTTTGTGTTTGAGATCTTCTACATGAGTGTAATGCTAGCTTAGGTTGAGGATCATCTTCAATGTCTCTTGCACTTGTTTTCTTTTTGTCAACTAAGAGAGCTGAAATCATATCTTGTTGAGCTTGAGGAGGTTGTCAAGGCAGATTGCTCAACAAAATGGCTTTGGCATCTTTGTCATGTACCATAGCATTGACTTATCTTTGTCATCTACCATAGCATTGACTTATGCTAGTTGTCAAAGGAGAGATCTTAGATTGTTTATGTGGCTACACGTAGATAATGACTTTGTCAGAAATCTTAAATCTGAAAAGCTGAAGACAATTACAATTTTCCCAAACTCTTAATTACAAATGCCACTTTCCACTTCCCCAAACTCCCAAATTATTCAACAACGATAAATGTTGAGCTACACTTATGACACCTCGGCTTACTTTGAACACTTTGAAAATCCTTTAAGAATGGGTATGATAAAAAATGGAAGGATGTGGAGGGATAAATTAAGTGGCGGGAAAGGTTTTTTTTTAAATAAAGTGGGACTTAAGTAAATTTCAAAGCCCAAGAATTTCAATATTAATTAAACTCTTAAAACATTATAAATGACACGATAAACATTATAAATGATACAACTTCACATCATTACATGATGTTAATGAGATATCAAAAGGATATTAATAATTAATTATTAAAGGTATAGTGAAGCTTCTATCATGGTATGGTCTATCTCATAGTTGAACTACTCGCGACTCGGCTCGACTCGCCAAGCCCTTGAGAAAAAAACTTGGCGAAAACTCGGGAAAAACTCGGAAAAACTTGGCGAAAAACTCGGCAACGTAAAAACATGCTTAATTTTAATAAAAAATGCATTTTTTTTGCAAAAATTAATGAGAAGATGCATCCTATGAGTCAATAAATGATAACACAAAAGAAACAAGCTGATTCTAGATATATTTAAATGCAAAGTGTCTACAAAATCACATCCTCATGAGAAATGCTGATGGCTGGAAGCAAAATAGTAAATAGTTTTTGTAAAACCAAAAGTAAATACAACTTCCTCTTCCCAGCTCTAGCCAAAACTAGTTTCAAACTTTCATCATATTTGAAATTTCATCATTCATACTCATAGTTTCAAACTTTCAACTCTAAAATGTATAATACCAATATTTCTTCAATGCTAATTATGTTGTTATATGGAGCCTAATGAGACTCGGAGGTTAAATTTTCCCTACTTCCATCAGCACAGTTTCTCCCTATATTTTTCGACAGGGGTTTGGGGACAGCGCCCCCAGGTTGGGGTCAAGGGGCATCGCCGAAGGATCCTGAATTTGACTAAGTCTGGAAAATTGAAGAATCCTCCAAAAACTAGATTTTGCATTATAACTCCTGGAGGTCCGAAACCACTCTCAAACATCCTGACAGTATATATGGAATATAACTTAAAGTATAAGAAAGAAGAACTTATACTTAAATGTTATATTCCATGTGTATATTCTGATGAAGAGAATGAAACTGATCTGAAAAAACAAAAATTGATAATTTTTTCACATGTTTGGGCCTCTTTTTTTAGTCTAGCCGAGTTTTTAAAAGAAACTCGCTGAGTTTTTGCAAAAAACTCGGCGATTACTCAGCGAGTTTTTTGCAAAAACTCGGCGAGTTTTTGCTGCGAGTTAAAGTCAGAAAAACTCGCAAAGCCGAGTTTTTGCAACTCGCCGAGTACTCTGCGAGTGTGCCATCTATGGTCTATCTAGTTAACGTTTAATATTTATAATTTAATACAATATTTTAAAAAATGGAATATAATATTATAAATTTAATAATAATATGATTATATATGATTATATATTTATTAACATAATTTTTACTCTAAATGTGTATTTATTTACGATTTTTATATTTTTTTGTACTGACAAAAAATAAACTGAACTCAACCATGTGTTTTTTTTTGCCAAATCTGCATGCTGAACCCCTGTATCTGAACTTGAACTGGCAACTTAGTAGTAAAGTAACATGTTCATATTTGTCATGCAGATATTGTAGAGGAATTGATTAATAAGGGAAAAGAAATTGAGGCTGTATATTTTGCATACTCATCTGGACTATCTGAAAAATTTCCTCCTGTGCCTTTGCTCAAGACATACCTGAAGAATTCAAAGAAAGGTTTCAGTGGAAATAATTCTGTTGCAGCGGTATTTTCTCATCTCTTATCTTCTGGTAACATTTCATGGTAGTAATTATATGCATTGAAGTTGCATTTGGTTCCTGAATTTTGGCTTCTGGCTTTGCAGAATGAAGCTAACTCAAAAGAGCTCAATGCTTTGAGGGCTGTTATTAAGTGCATTGAAGAGCTTAATCTTCAAACTGATTTTCCTCCTGATAGCCTTCAAAATCGTGTTGTTGAGCTGGAGAAGAAAAGGTCAGAAAGGAAAAAAACGGGCGTGGCTGTCAAATCTCAGAATAAGCGTCCACGATCAAGTGGTGGTGGTTCTGGAGCACGTTTTCCTCAAGCTAAATCTGGAAGGTTTCCTAAAACATATGCTTCAGCTAATGCTTCTGACAGGAGCTTCTATCATCGGTCTGCAGTTTCAGCAGGTGGTGTTGCTGCCTATAATTTTACTGGGCAGAGCACTTATGATAGGTCGAGTCAGCCAGTCTATGGATCATCCTATGGTGTAAGCCGAAGCCCAGTTTCTCTTTCAAAAACATACGCATATCCATCAGATGACATGGGGACATCTTTAAGGGGTTCTGGGTCTTACAATGCAACTGCCAATTATGGAAATTACAATTTTGGCAGTAGTGTGCCTCCTGTGTATCAGTCTTCGTATTTACAATAGTTACCTACAATGCAACTGCCACTAATGGAAATCACGATTTTGGCAGTAGCATGCCTCCTGCGTATCAGTCTTGATGGAAGGTATTTTCCTGATTTTCAGGGTTTATGACTTAGAAAATCTCGATGAAATGAAAATTATGCTGCCAATATGCATTTTTGACCGAGCAATGAAGAATTGTTTTTAGAGGATCTGACTAAATGATTTTGATGCATGTATTGCCAGAAGTGGGATGGCTTTCTGAATATGGCTCATAACAGCCATCTTGGGTAACTAATTTAGAATATGTTCAAAATATGCAAGTTAAAAGCATCAATTCACAATTCTGTCAAGAGATATATGGAACTTAGCATTGAATGAGATTATTTTGCTTGCATTAATTTTTCTGAAAGAACTGGTAGGCGACTAATAGTGAATCACTACTAGGGTGATTTTTATTTGTACTTCCTCTACATATGCTCTTTTGTTCTACAATTTCTTAAACATCATAGATCTCGTGTTGTTTCAAAAACTTTAATACATTGATAAGAATCTTCTTTGAGAATATGCCATGGTCTACCTTTTTCTTGCACTCCAATCAATGCTGTATCTTATCTTTTTATAATTTTAGTTGTAGTTGCCTTGACAACTAGCCTTCCAAAATGTGGATAGTTTTATCAGGATTATGTTTGTCGAACAGTCGGTCATTTAAAAAAAAAAAACAAACAAACTTACAAACCTAGATTTACTTACAATTAATATCTTATCTTAGACTCAAGTTTTATATATGCCAATAAATTCTGATGATATGCAACATGATTGTGCATGCGAGTTCTTCTGGCTATAACTGTGCCAAGATTTATAATGTCAGTGTTTCAACTGCCTCTGACATTATTCTCTTATAAACCAGTGAGAATGGTGTAGGCCTCTCTAAAGTAATTGAAAAAAATAAAAATACAAATTTGATTTAATGTTTTGTTTTAGAATTTAAAACCAAATTGTTTTTCAAATGGTGTTGGATTAAAAAAATATCTTGCGAAAGATTTTAATGATGTTCATACGCTCAAGCAATTTATAAGACCAATAGGAGCAACAAAAAGAATGAAACAGATCCAACCCTGGAACCAGGGCCTCCCCTGTAAAACTCAACATATCGAAGTTCACTTTGGATATAGAAATACCTTCTGAAAATGTCTAGCAGGCATTCGGAATATTTGGTTATTATCTACATGTTTTTGTATTTCAATCTGTTGAATGCCTGCAGACGTTTGACTGTCGTCTCCCCTGTTATTCAATTCAATTATTGTTAGGTGTACGTACAATACATGTGCTATGGAGGGAAATATGGACAGGTTTTTTTGGTCCTGATTGCCATAGCTGACCATTATATTGAAAGCCTGCATGCAATTGCCAATTAACCTTCAATTCAGTTTGTGTTACCTTCGCTTGAATGATCTTCGATATTTTTTTTTTCCGATTTCTTTAGACTCTGGTTTCGAATCATTAAAATTATGAAGTTGCTTGTCTCGTTTCCTTCATCTTGTTTTTACAAATACTTCTTGGGGTAAATTTTTTTTGCAGAAAGTTCCATCGTCATATAAAATTACTTTATGCTTGAGTTGGTAAATAACGTTGTATTTCTTGAGCATTTACCCAAGTGTGAGAATTTGACAGTCTTTTTTTAGCTTAATCAAATTTATACTCTCAAATTACTAATTTGCTAGAACTATGCCTATGAACTCTCGTGTGACTAAATAAAATTACATTAAGATGATCAGAGTAAGGGACAAAAAAATAAGAAAAATATATCAATTAAAACTTATATTAAGATGATCAGGGTGAGGGATTAATAATAGGAAAAATATATCAATTAAAACTTATATTACTTTTCTTGACACTTTGATAAAACTTATTCTCTAACTGTTTATTTGGTCTACATTGTAATAATATTTATTTTAATTAGAAATATATATTTTTAAATAAAATGTATATAAAGAATAGAAAATGTGAAAAAATGATTTTTTGTTTTTTAATTAATATATTAAAAAAATCATTAAATTGGTAAATACAACCTTAAGTTATTGGCAAATTCTCCATCTTGTCGATTGATAGGGAAAGCATAATATATTGTTAATTTTAGAACACAATATTATTCCATTTCTTTACTATTATAACATTAAAAACATTTGAATTTTTTATATTCCACAACAAAAAAAATTTAAGATCAATTAAAATAAATTTATTAATTTCTAATAGTAAAGTATGAATTAAATGTCTAAAAATGAGCTTATTAAATTCCAAGCGTGACACCCTTACTAGTATGGATATTGGTGATCATGATGACGATGCTTTTATAGCATGATATGTTGTACGTAGAATGAGGTACATTATGTGCACATTAGAGAACAATAAACAAATTAGATTGTTGAACCATGAAAAGTGAACTATAAACCATCTCCTTGTTAGAATACTTGTGAAATTTGACAAGGCATCTCATCATTTCCTTCACAACGACTTACTAACAACAATAGTAGAAATTATCTTAAGAATAATAAACAACCCTTATGATCACACACAACTAGATGAACATGCATACTTATTAAGAAACATTGTTGGGTTTATAAATAATGCTCTAATTTATATTTATAACTATCTAAATTAAGCTCATTTTGTTGAGCACATAGATTGTAACGAATGAGGAATGCCATGGAGTTTGCATAAATAGTAGTAGTTTGTAAAAGCTAGTAGTTGCCACCTTCGACTTGACCAAATAATCGTCTTACTCTACGATTAGTTTTGTGAGTAGTTCTAAGTAAGTAGAAAAGGAGATTGGCTTTATCTAAGATTTGACTAATTAGCAACTGGACTTGGATAGCTAGAAACTCGATTGGAGAATGACATCAAATTCAAGTACTAAACCAACTATGGTGTTGAGTGAAATAATACGAGTACTAAAAGTTGGCTATAGACTATTTGAAAACTTGCACAATCACACATACTTATATAGTTGCACATACATATTTAAGAATATTGGATTCATAGTTTCACAATTTAAGTAACAATTCACCAAGTTCATAAAGTAGAAAGAAGAATGGATAAGGTGTTTTCTCCCAAAGATGTTATTATTGAAATGGCAAAGGGTATTGGTATTGAGGAGGAATTGCAAATTGATAATCCCATGGAATGAAAATTCCATTAAGGTGGGAGGTTCTCATAGTGGTAGTGGATGAAACCTACAAGTCATCTTTAAATTATTTTTTTAATAAATATAATACATTCTTGAGCATAAGTATGTGTTAGTTTAAAAATAATTTAGTGTGATCATTAATTGATATATATATGAATCAATTGAACATATAATGTAAAATCGTTATACATCTTTGTCTTAAATAATTAAATTATGAGGCATTGATAATATAGTTATAACACAAGATGCTAGTAGGCAAGAAGAGATATATTTTAAATTCACTTTTTAATCAACATATTATTTTGGGAATATGACCATGCTAAGTGAATTTTTCAAAATGCAAAAAATGTTTTCAATCAATTGTTGACTCGGTGGTCAACACCTCCTTGGGGACTCTTGACATGGCTTAACCGCCTCTTGTGGGTCGAGTTAAATCTGGCATTTGTATCAGACGTTGATAGTTTGAGCTTTTGGCGCAACGACAAAAGATTCCAACAATTTGTATCAGAGCCCTGGGTCATGAGTTTGAGTCTCCCTTCAGTGGGTGCTGAAGGCTCAGTCGGTGCTAATGGGGAGATTTTTGACTTGGTGGTCAACACCTCCTTAGGGACTCATGACATAGCTTAACCACCTCCCGTGGGTTGGTTAAATGCAATGTCTGTATCAAGTGTTTATAGTTTGAGCTTTTGGCGCAACGACAAACAATTCCAACATCAATGTCATCAAACATAGGATGATCATGTTTTTTCATAAATTTGAAAAGCCACATACAATATAAACATAGTTTTAAATTCACATGTCATCAATTATGGATCATTTTGACACAACAAACTAGTCTAGAATCTAAGGAAATAATGCAATATTGATACAATTCTTGCTAAGGACATTCTATAACATTGTTATCATATTTTTAATTTGTCTTGTAAAAGTAGAGGAAGTGGGAATGTGCACCCAACCAAAAAGGAAGTGTTGAATTTTTGAAGTTGTTAAATTTGTACCATTGAGATGAATCACAAAAACCATTGGTAATAACTCATTTACTAGTATTTCTTTTTTTAATTAAAAATCCATTTGGTGAGAGATTATTGATTTTTTTAAAAAAAATCTCTTTAAGTGGATAGGTCTTATGACAATAGGTGGTGAGGTGTCAAATGGTCTTGTACTTGAGTCAATTAATGTCTTGTCAAACTAGGTGGTTTCCAAGGCCATTTGCAAGAGTGCTTATGTTAAAAATAGCTCTAACTAAAAATATCGTAAGATTTTAATCTATGAAAATATTTGCAATATAATCTATGAAAAATTATTAAAAACCTTTTGCAATTTGAAATGATTTTTTAAACTATTTAGTTGTAGAAAATAAATCTTTCAAAGTACTATGTTTTTTCTCTTAATTTCAAAAACTTTTCAACAATTTCAAACAATAAAATTTCCCAAGTCTAAACAATGCGCTCACTTTTCATTTCTTGAAATTTAATAGTTTCACATCACATAAACATGCAAAAGAACATAACATTTGAACAATGCAGACCACATGCATAGACTTAACCTATAGGTACAAATTGTATAAACACAATTATTTAAACATAAACATGATGACAAGTTAAAAGTTACTTATTTCTATGACACTATTCTAATTCCTCAATTGAGTGGCCAACTCTCTAGAAGATAGAATTCTTCAATTCATGTAATCACAACAAATTGTACATTGCATTTGAGAACATAAAGTGATATAAGTAACACAATAGAATTATTTATATTATGTCATGCATCATAAGTTTTTTTACTAAACATCTGGAAGAAGATATATATCATGATCTAGTTCCTAAACTTTAGCATTTGGGCAACATGCATTGACGTTGCTATAAGTTTCTTACATAATTTTATCAATAAAATTTTAGTTGTATTTAATATATCAATTCAACTTGAAAAGATCATCATAAAACATGAATTTTTCATCTTCAATGCCATTTGGGGACTCAATATCCATGTTGTAATTCTCTTCAAGATAGAGGACAACTTCCTCCAAAACTCTTTCCATGATAACTTTAGATTGTGACAATTTTGGAGTTGTTGAGACTTTATTTGGAGCTTATGGAGACATCACACATTTTCCATCTTTTGTGGAATCCATTTCATTGGAGCATTGTCTATTACCCTACATTTAATAGAAATATGACTTTCTAACATAATCATCAAAGTTAAAAACCTTTATTTATGCATGAGGATAACAAACAAACATACATTATTATCAATTAAGATAGGAGGTAATTTATCATATCAATTCTAGCATAATAAGGGTTATGGATGATCAAGAAAGGATTTTTTTACCTAATTAAAAGCTAATATTTTTGTTGAATCAGTCTTCCTTAGATCTAAGGTTAAGCAGGTCCTACTTATTCTCATACCTATTACAATTGCCTATTTACTTCTCTCCCATTGTTGTCTTCTCAAATTTCTAACTAGTCTCATATATGACATTGGTTGGAGGATCTATTTCTTGAGGATTTAAAATGTAACCTCTACCACTCTCCTTATTTTCTTTCCATCTTTTAAAATTCCACTCAAATTTCTCATTATTGACACGTAGTGAGGTGATTGGTTGGAGAAGGGGAAGATCGAATCTCATTCCTATCCATTTTTTCTTAATTTAAAAAAAAATATTTCTACAATTGCTTTGGCCTTCCAGAGGGAGCATATAATGTTTGTCGAAGATATTAGTTCTCTCTTTCTTAGTTGTATGGATAAGGATTTGTATTTCTCTTCACATGCCATAAATATTGCCTTTGATAGATTAAGAATGTCATTGGAGAGAGCTTCATAAGATAATATCACACTAGTAGTTCATTGCTCAACCATGACAGGTTATTGGAATATTCATTCAAGTTGAATCTTAAAGGCATGTGGCTTGTTGTATTGATATCTCATGAGTAGTCCAATAGTATCCTTTACCTTATAATGTTCTTTTGTCCTTTGTTGTGAAATGAATGATCTTATTTCAATTTAAAAAAATGATTAATAAAGAAATCAATATGTTGCTCAACCAATAATTTTTTTGTCAAGAATCCACACAACAAGTTCTATTGCTTTATAGTAGTAATTATGAATGCCTCCAATGATTTTTTTTTCATGAGGCTCATGGGGTAAATCACAAGAAATTCTTAGCAACTATTTATGTATAAATATATATAATATACATTTTGGATGGTCTTATACATGTAAGAAAAAATTCTCCTATCTTACTGACTTCAATTTTGCCTTCTTTCAACTATTTACATTTGCCCTTTAAATTTGTAACTTCTTCCTATGTAAATTTTCATTCTCCTTTTTATTAAAATTTCTTTAATTCCCTCCTCCTTAGGGTGCTATAGATATTTCCTATAGCTATTACAATTGCTCTTTGAAATACAAAAGTTCTTTTTCTTTTTCTCACTAACAAATTTTGAATTTCAAATTTTTGCTAAATTTTTTAATGCTTTGCCTTTGATAATTGAAGTGCATGTAAGATTTCCCTTCAAAATATCTCTTCATATTCCTCCATAGTTATCATGAGGGCTCTCCCTTTTGTTGGAATCCATTGTAGAGGAGCTTCAAGCTCAATTTTCTTCATGGTCATGACCAATACAAGAAGACAATCTAGTTTTAGAAGAGGAGACCTATCTCTTAGGGTTATTTCTTAGGGATTTTATATTATTGGGATGTTCCAGGACCAATGGTTGATTAAGTCTTTTGATGTTTTTTCCTTCGAAGGGAATGAGGATTGGTTGCTTCTTGTTTAACCCATATTTCTTTTATTTTCCCTATTTATTCCTCATCATTGGAGGAAATTATTTGCAACCCTTTCTAAAAACTGGGCTTTTCTTGGATTGATTGACTTTATAATTGTTTCTCTATAGGTGTCCAAATTAGGATTTTGAAGTCTCTCTATCTTCTTTGAGAACTCTAAACTTTTAGAGCTTGATGATTTGGGTTTTACGAAGTACTTGTATGGATAGCCTTGAAAGTTTCTCCTAATCCTATTTTAAATTTTTTTTTTTACCTTAAATGGTTTCTAAAAATACTATCAATTTCTTTCTATTT